>NC_134357.1:491440411-491740411 GCF_048569485.1 Anomaloglossus baeobatrachus
TTGGAGGCACTCACTTGCAGAGGCAGTAGGGATGTACTTTGGAGGTATTTTGGGGGACACTCAGTTGCAGTGGAGGGAGAGAGGTATTTGGGGGGCTCTCACCGGTGGCAGAGGGAGTTTTTTTGGGCGGCACTCGCCTGCAGTGGAGGGAGGGGAGTATTTTGAAGGGCTCTCACCAGCGGCGGAGGGAGTTTTTATGGCGGCACTCGCCTACGATGGAGGGAGTGGAATACTTTGGGGGGCACTCACCTGCGGTGAAGGGAGGGGAGTGCTTTGGAGGGCACTGAGGGAGGGGAGTACTTTGGGGAGCACTCACCTGCGGTGGAGGGAGGGGAGTACTTTGGGGATCACTCACCTGCGGTGGAGGGAGGGGAGTACTTTGGGGGGCACTAAGGGAGGGGAGTACTTTAAGAGGCACTCATCTGCAGAAGCAGTAGGGGGGCACTCATCTGCGGTGGAGGGAGGACGGTATTTTGGGGGACACTCACTTGCAGTGGAGGGAAAGAGGTATTTGGGGGCACTCACCTGCAGTGGGGGGAGGGAGGTATTTTGAGGGGCACTCACCTGCAGTTAGGGGAGGGAGGTATTTTGAGGGGCACTCACCTGTGGTGGAGGGAGGGGAGTACTTTGAGGGCCACTCACCTGCGGTGGAGGGAGGGGAGTACTTTGAGGGCCACTCACCTGCGGTGGAGGGAGGGGAGTATTTTGGGGGGCACTCACCTGCGGTGGAGGGAGGGGAGTATTTTGGGGGGCACTCACCTGCGGTGGAGGGAGGGGAGTACTTTGGGGGGCACTCACCTGCGGTGGAGGGAGGGGAGTACTTTGGGGGGCACTCACCTGCGGTGGAGGGAGGGGAGTACTTTGGGGGGCACTCACCTGCGGTGGAGGGAGGGGAGTACTTTGGGGGCACTCACCTGCGGTGGAGGGAGGGGAGTACTTTGGGGGGCACTCACCTGCGGTGGAGGGAGGGGCGTACTTTAGGGGGCACTCACCTGCGGTGGAGGGAGGGGCGTACTTTAGGGGGCACTCACCTGCGGTGGAGGGAGGGGCGTACTTTAGGGGGCACTCACCTGCGGTGGAGGGAGGGGTGTACTTTAGGGGGCACTCACCTGCGGTGGAGGGAGGGGAGTACTTTGGGGGGCACTCACCTGCGGTGGAGGGAGGGGAGTACTTTGGGGGGCACTCACCTGCGGTGGAGGGAGGGGCGTACTTTGGGGGGCACTCACCTGCGGTGGAGGGAGGGGCGTACTTTGGGGGGCACTCACCTGCGGTGGAGGGAGGGGCGTACTTTGGGGGGCACTCACCTGCGGTGGAGGGAGGGGCGTACTTTGGAAGGCATTCACCTGCGGTGGAGGGAGGGGCGTACTTTGGAAGGCACTCACCTGCGGTGGAGGGAGGGGCGTACTTTGGAAGGCATTCACCTGCGGTGGAGGGAGGGGCGTACTTTGGAAGGCATTCACCTGCGGTGGAGGGAGGGGCGTACTTTGGAAGGCATTCACCTGCGGTGGAGGGAGGGGCGTACTTTAGGGGGCACTCACCTGCGGTGGAGGGAGGGGCGTACTTTGGAAGGCATTCACCTGCCGTGGCCGGCTGCTTATGTGCAGCACTTAGGCTAAAATTCTCCAGTGTCTGAGCTGCCGTGACACCACCAGCAGATATGCATCAAGAAAAAAAGATTCTGTGTGCACAGCGACAGTACGATGTTTTCGGTCCCAGTGCTGTCCATGTGGAGAACAAAATGCACCAATGTTAACCACTAAATTTTCTCATGAATATTTTTCTACATGGACCAATAATATTTCTAGAAAAAAATTGCAGCAATTGCTAGTTTCTGTTTTCTTCAGCTTTTATTTTCATTTATTTTACTCACTTGTATAGAGGTATTAATTCCATAGTGCTTAAAGGAGTTGTCCGACATTAGCTTAACAAAAATGTTTGAGTTTATCTGTGCTGTATTGTCATATAAAACACCCCTACATTGTTATTTTTTGTTTTCTAACTTTTGTTCCTCTTGAATTATCCCTTTATTCTCTGCAGCTCTTGTTTACATTCAGCTCCAGCAAACATGACCACTTCCTGTGCAAAACCTCAGTCAGAGCTGTCACCACCCACCCCAGTGTCCAGCCTCACCCTCTGCCCGCCCCCTACACACACATTCCCTGTCAGTATTCTTCCCCAGCACCTGACCTGGTATCACTACAGCATTGCAAATAACAGCCCCACATCGGGCTCTGCACCGCACACATATGGCTCTGCACCGCACACGTATGCTCTGCACCGCACACATATGGCTCTGTACCGCACACATATAGCTCTGTACCGCACACGCACACATATGGCTCTGTACCGCACACGCACACATATGGCTCTGCACCGCACACGCACACATATGGCTCTGTACTGCACACATATGGCTCTGTACCGCACACATATGGCTCTGCACACGCACACATATGGCTCTGCACACGCACACATATGGCTCTGCACACGCACACATATGGCTCTGTACCGCACATGCACACATATGGCTCTGCACCGCACATGCACACATATGGCTCTGCACCACACACATATGGCTCTGCACCGCACATGCACACATATGGCTCTGCACCACACACATATGGCTCTGTACCGCATGCGCACACATATGGCTCTGCACCGCACACATATGGCTCTGCACCGCACACATATGGCTCTGCACACGCACACATATGGCTCTGTACCGCACACGCACACATATGGCTCTGTACCACACACATATGGCTCTGCACCGCACACGCACACATATGGCTCTGCACACGCACACATATGGCTCTGCACACGCACACATATGGCTCTGTACCGCACACGCACACATATGGCTCTGCACCGCACACATATGGCTCTGTACCGCACACGCACACATATGGCTCTACACCGCACATGCACACATATGGCTCTGCACCACACACATATGGCTCTGCACCGCACACGCACACATATGGCTCTGCACCGCACACATATGGCTCTGTACCGCATGCGCACACATATGGCTCTGCACCGCACACATATGGCTCTGCACCGCACACATATGGCTCTGCACCGCACACATATGGCTCTGCACCGCACACATATGGCTCTGCACACGCACACATATGGCTCTGTACCGCACACGCACACATATGGCTCTGTACCACACACATATGGCTCTGCACCGCACACGCACACATATGGCTCTGCACACGCACACATATGGCTCTGCACACGCACACATATGGCTCTGCACACGCACACATATGGCTCTGTACCGCACACGCACACATATGGCTCTGCACTGCACACATATGGCTCTGCACCGCACACGCACACATATGGCTCTGCACCGCACACGCATGGCTCTGTACCGCACACATATGGCTCTGCACCGCACACATATGGCTCTGCACACGCACACATTGCTATGCACACGCACACATATGGCTCTGTACTGCACACGCACACATATGGCTTTGCACCGCACACGCACACATATGGCTCTGCACCACACACATATGGCTCTGCACCGCACACGCACACATATGGCTCTGCACCGCACACATATGGCTCTGCACACGCCCCCCCCATCGGGAACACATGTGGAGTACATACTCACCCGTCCTCGGTCCCCGTCGCTCCTGCACGTTCGCCAGCTGTCTGTGCTCTGGACATATCAGCACAGTAGTGACGTCACCGCTGTGCTGAAGAGAGCACAGACAGCCGCAGGGACAGTGATGAGAAGCAGCGCTGCGCTGCTTCTCATCAGCACTTTCAAATGTACCGGCATCTGTGATCTGTGATGCCGGTACATTTCAATGTGCGATCCTGAGCAGGGGGCCCGGTGCTGGCGCTGACACCACGGCAGCCGCAGGCAGGCCCCTCCCCCAGGTCACGGACCCCACAGCAGTGCAGGGGGAGGTTACTGGAGAGTAAAAGAGGTGCGGGGGAATGTGTGGGAGGGTGCAGGGAAGGGGAGCGGGGACTCCACGCACTGTACAGCCCAGCAGGGAGGCGACATGCTGTTCCATATTTGCATGTCAACATGGTCCTGCCCATGTTGACATGAAATGACCGGAAGCAGCAAAATCGCGGCAGGAGCGGTCACATGACCACTCTGAGCCAGGGGAGAGGGGCTTACAGCAGGGCAGGTAAGTGGTCACTATCTACTTACCTGCCCCAATGTAGCCCAATAGGGTAATAAAAAAAAAAGTCAAAGAAGCCGGATAACCCCTTTAACAGACATCATCACTGTCCCCATTGGGGCTCACAATCTAAATTCTCTATCACTATGTCTTTGGAGTGTGGGAGGAAACCCACGAAAACACGAGGATTACATACAAACTCCTTGCAGATGTGCTTGGTGAGATTTGAACCCAGGACCCCAGCGCTGCAAGACTGCAGTGCTAACCACTGAGCCAGCGTACAGTGGTAACCACTTTGACACCATATAGTAATAACCACTGTGCCACCATACAGTGTTAACCACTCAGCTACAATGCAGTGTTAACCAATGAGCCACCGTGCTGTCCCATTACTAACCACTGACCCACCATACAGTGCTAATCAATGAGCCACCGTAGATGAGACTCTGAATGGGTGTGCAAGAAAAACAGATGCAGCATGATCACCTTTTGGAATCCATTCTTTAACTGATTAATTGCAATTCTTAAGATAGAAAAGTTCTCGGCTTTGTATAATTTTTAGTCATTGATTCAAAGAAACAGATGTAAAAACCGTTCATACGATTGACAACATGAATGTTAAATTGTCCATTATTTTTCTGTATGAAAAACTGATATTTCATACCCTTGTGTGAACATGGTCTAAGGCGTCATTTAGATGTTCGTTTTCCCCCAGATAGAACATGCACCCTAATATATGGGGTTGTTCAGATGTCGGGGGTTTTCGGACTCTGTATCCTTAAAAAAAACTCTCAAAAACAGGTATGCCCATTTTTTTTTGTCTGAGTCACTATTCATAACTCGCCAATGTAAATCTATGGGCTGGGCTTGTGATACACTCTGACAGCACAATGATGGCAGCAGACTTGCTCCCCAGGGCTGTGGAGTCGGAGCTCATTTTGGTGGAGTCGGAGTCGGTATAAAATGCACCGACTCCGACTCCTAAAATATATAATAAATTGGGGACAGTAGTGCAATGCAGAATGTGCTGAATATTTTACTAAATAATAACATTTAGTATAATGCTTATATTTAAGTGAAAAATGTATTGTAGTACAATGTGAACATCAGACATTTAATTATTTTTATGATACAATAATCAAGATATTTAGAACATAAAATATATTTATTGGAATACAACTTTAGAACACAAAAAAACTAATAAATTGTAAATATGTAATGTAATATATATATATATATATATATATATATATATACACACACACAAGATATATATGTAATCTACTGTATATTACATAGTGTATTACATATTTACAATCTATTAGTTTTTTGTGTTCTCAAGTTGTATTCCAATAAATATATTTTATGTTCTATCCAAATATATTGATTATTGTATCATAAAAATTATTAAATGTCTGATGTTCACATACACATGTTCATGTATTACAATAAATCTTTCGCCTAACTATAAGCAATATATGTAGGAGTCGGAGTCGGTGCAAGATAAATTGAGGAGTCGGAGTCGAAGGTTTGGTTTACCGACTCCACAGCCCTGTTGCTTCCTATTGCTGATTTCAAGTAGAAGCTTCAGAAACCTACAGTAGAGACAATAAGTATTTGATACAGTTCGATACACTGCCGATTTTGCAAATTTTCCCACCTACAAAGAATGGAGAGATCTGTAATTTTTATCATAGGTACACTTTAACTGTGAGAGACAGAATCCCCTCAGAAAATACAGAGAATCACATTGTATGATTTTGAAATAATTAATTTGCATTTTATTGCATGAAATAAGCATTTGATCACCTGGCATCCACCAAGAATTCTGGCTCTTACAGACCTTCTACTCTGCTCATTACCTGTATTATTTGCACCTCTTTGACCACACAATCAATGATACTCCAACCTCTCCACCATGGCCAAGATGAAAGAGCTGTCTAAGGACACCAGGGACAAAATTGTAGACCTGCACAAGGCTGGGACAATAGGCAAGCAGCTTGGTGAGAAGGCAACAACAGTTGGCACAATTATTAGAAGATGAAAGAAACACAAGATGACTGTCAGTCTTACTCGATCTGGGGCTCCATGCAAGATCTCGCCTCATGGGGTAAGGATGATTCTGAGAGAGGTCAGGAATCAGTCTAGAACTAAACGGGAGGACCTTGGCAATGAGCTGAATACAGCTGGGAACACAGTCTCAAAGATTACCATTAGTAACACACTACGCCATCATGGATTAAAATCCTCCAGTGTACACAAGGTCCCCCTGGTCACACCAGCACAAGTCCAGGCCCGTTTAAAGTTTGCCAATGACTATCTTGGATGATCCAGAAGAGGCATGTGGTCTAATGAGGCTAAAATAGAACTTTTTTGTATCAACTCCACGTGCCGTGTTTGGAGGAAGAAGGAAGAGTAAAACCTCAAGAACAGCGTCCCAACCGTGAAGCATGGGGATGGAAACATTATACTTTGGGGGTGCTTTTCTGCAAAGGGGACAGGACAACTGTACCATATTGAAGGGAGGATGGATGGGGTCATGTATCACAAGATTTTGGTCAACAACCTCCTTTCTCAATAAGAGCATTGAAGATAGGTCACAGCTGGGTCTTCCAGCATGACAATGGCCCGAAACACACAACCAGGGTGACTAAAAGTGGCTCCGCAAGAAGCATTTCAAGGTCTTGGAGTGGCCTAACCAGTCTCTTGACCTGAACCCAATAGAAAGTCTTTGGAGGGAGCTGAAACTCAATGTTGCCCAGTGACAGCCCCAAAACCTGGAACCATGATCTTCAGAAGATCTGTATGGAGGAGTGGGCCAAAATCCCTGCTGTAGTGTGTGAAAACTTGGTCAAGGATTACATGAAACGTCTGACCTCTGTAACTGCAAACAAAGGTTTCTGTACTAAATGTTATGTTCTGTTTTTCTATTGTATCAAATACTTTTTCATGCAATAAAATGTAAATTAATTATTTAAAAATCATACAATGTGATTTTCTAGATTGCTGGAGGGAATCTGCACAGTTGACGTTTACCTATGATAAAAATATAAAAAATTACAGACCTCTCCATTCTTTGTAGGTGGGAAAACTTGGAAAAGCGGCAGTGTATCAAAAACTTATTTTAACCGCTGTATATTGAATTTTTTTTGCATGTGAGTAAAGGGTACTTCTCACATAGCGAGATCGCTAGCGAGATCACTGCTGAGTCACGATTTTTGTGACGCCCAAGTCACCTTATTAGCGATCTCGCTGTGTGTGACACTGAGCAGCGATCTGGCCCCTGCTGTGAAATCGCTGCTCGTTACACACAGTGCTGGTTCATTTTTTTGAACGTTGCTCTCCCGCTGTGAAGCACACATCGCTGTGTTTGACAGCAAGAGAGCAACGATCTGAATGTGCAGGGAGCCGGCTTCTGGCAGCCTGCGGTAAGCTGTAACCAAGGTAAATATCGGGTAACCAACCGAAGGGCTTTGCTTGGTTACCCGATATTTACCTTGGTTACTAGCGTCCGCCGCTCTCAAGCTGCCAGTGCTGGCTCCCTGCTCCCTGCACACGTAGCCGGAGTACACATCGGGTAAATAAGCAAAGCGGTTTGCTTATTAACCCAATGTGTACTCTGGCTAGGAGTGCAGGGAGCCAGCGCTAAGCGGTGTGTGCTGGTAACTAAGGTAAATTTCGGGTAACCAAGCGCTTGGTTACCCGATATTTACCTTAGTTACCAAGCGCAACATCGCTTCCACGCGTCGCTGGGGGCTGGTCGCTGGTGAGATCTGCCTGATTGACAGCTCACCGGCGACCATGTAGCGACGTACCAGTGATCCTGACCAGGTCAGATTGCTGGTAGGATCGCTGGAGCGTCGCTAAAGTGTGACGGTACCCTTAGAAACTAAACTGATTGTAACCTGATCCAGCACACTGATAGAAATTGTTCTGGGGGGTTTTCTGCCTATGAGAACAATGATGGAGATCTGAATAAGGCCCAACCACTAACTAGACCACCTTTGTTTTGACCTTCCCCTAAGGCTATGTGCGCACAGTGCGTTTTTCGCGGCGTTTTTGCGCGTTTTTCGGGTGCGTTTTTGGCCTCAAAACTGCAGGACTTTGCTTCCCCAGCAAAGTCTATGAGTTTTCATTTTTGCTGTCCGCACACATCTGTTTTTTTTACCTGCGTTTTTGAGTTAAAAAAAAAAAAATGGACATGTCAGTTCTTTCCTGCGTTTTTCTGCGTTTTCCGCCCATGCAATGCATTTGAAAAACGCAGAGAGCAAAAACGTAGCAAAACGCAGCCAAAAACGCACCAAATCACGGCAAAAGCGTTTTTGAAGCGTTTTTTTGACGCAGGTGCGTTTTTGTGCGTTTTTAGCGGCCAAAAACGCAGCGTCAAAAAGACGCAGTGTGCGCACATAGCCTAACAATGAAGACTAATTTATGATGCCTCCTAGGTCCTATTTGGATATGTAGATGAGAACAGGAAAGGATAAGATCTTCATTTCTATTAAAGTTAGAGATAGGTGGTATCATTGTCTGTAGAAAAACTTACCCCCTGCCCTGTGGGAGCAGCTTATGCCTTTCTTTGATGTCCCTTCCTCAAAAGACCACCATTGTTTAGGTTAAAAGGTTCCTGTTTGCATATGACAGTTGTCTAAACACAAATGTTCACCTACCCTTGTGATTTCCCTCCCATTTCAAATGAAGAAAAGCCAGTAATAGCCTTCACCACTCAAACAATACAGTGCCATTAATTCCACAGCACTTTACAGATGTGATCATCACTGTCCCCATTGGGGCTCACAATCTAAATTCCCTATCATTATCTATTTGCAGGGTGGAAGGAAACTGGAGAGCTCACACAAACAGGGAGAACATGCAGACTCCTTGCAGATGGTGTCATTGGTGGGAAAATCTACCAATTATCCAAAAATCTTGAAATTTTAGTTATTAACTTTAGATTATATTTTTCAGACATCTACATAGCTTCCACATGTTAGCACATTAGGGGAGAATGGTATGAGGGGGCCCTACAAAGTAGATGATTGCTGGCCAACACTGTAATTTAGCTATCGGCTCAAGGCCCTGTCACACACAATGAGATCGCTAACGAGATTGTTGCTGCGTCACAGTTTCTGTGACGCAGCAATGATCTCGCCAGCGATTTTGTTATGTGACATCTACTAGTGATCAGGCCCCTGCTGTGAGATCGCTAGTAGAGTTGCTGAATGGTCTGGACCATTTTCTTAAAAGGTGATGTCCTGCTGGGCAGGACGCATCGCTGTGTTTGACGCCTACCAACGACCTCCTAACACGGTCCCAACGCCCACCGAGATTGTTATACAGGTCGCTGATCATTACTGCGTCGTTGGTAAGATCTGACTGTGTGACATCTCAAAAGCGACCTCCCAGCAACTTACCAGCGATCCTTATCAGGTGATATCGTTGTCGGGATCGCTGGTAAGTCGTTGTGTGTGACTGGGCCTTAAGGCCTAAGCCACACATTGCATTCCACTCGGACCAATATTAACCTATGTGCCAGCACCCATGAGCGATTATTTTCTCAGCCCTAATTGGACCGAGAAAACAACATGCTCCTTGTGCCATGCGATCCTTGTTTCTCTAGCACCCATTCAAGTCTATGGGGCGAGAGAAAAATCGCACTGCACTCGCATTACACCAGTGTAATGCAAGTGCAGAGCGAGAATGGCAATAGCCGGCAATGTAGGAGATAGAGAGATAAATCCCTCTCCTCCGCAGCGCCGGCCCTCCCCTCCTCAGTGCTGGCACTCCCCTCTTCAGTGCTGGCCCGCCCCCCCGCAGCTGTGGTCCGATCACATGATCGGACCTCAGTCGAAATGACACTCGGCTCCTGCTGTGCTGCCAGCGTGAGCTGAGTGTCATGCGAGGATCGCAGTAGTCCCCGTATTGCCCCGGCCTAACTCTCCACACTCTTCCATACACATGAGCACTTACTCCCCCGAGCGTTCCTGTGTTCTCTATGAGAGACCTGCTGTCCTATTCTGTTTTTGGCGGCTTATCTCACCAAGAGCAGTCTGAAATTGGCCATTCCGCATCCTTATCTCACTATCATCTTTAGGATGTTGGGGTGGGTGAGTAAGACCCATAGACTTTATACTGTGTTCCCAGCCTAACATTTCCTAAATGTCTATAAGGGTAGAATGGAAAAATGGGGATGTTCTCATTGATAAATGAAGAAGTGGTTTCTGAATATTTTTGCATTAGGAGCCGTTTAACGCTCGGATGGGCGTGACTCGAGCATAATGTAAGTCAATGGGGAACTTACACTTATTTCAGAACATTTCCCGTAAAAATGCTTGAGTACCTTATTGACTTCCATTATACTCTGTTTTCAAGTAGCGCCCATAAGAGCATCCAACTGCTCGTTACGAGTATCAGGCACCCAAGTATAATACTGCATGCTCATCACTAGAGGGGAACCATAATGAACTGAGCTGAAGTGGCAACCCTAGTGGATGCTAGGAGCTATATGGACTCTCTCCAAACTTTGATAAGGGGAGGTCTCTAATTCCTAAACTTGACTGTGGCCTTCTGGTCCTGAAGTATTGGTAAAGGTTTACTGTGGGCCGCTCTCCTTTTTGAGTAGGCTGCAATAGCCTACCACCTTGTGCACTTTTTGCCCCGTTCACATTTTTCCTTAATTGTATTAACAAAAAACAAAGTACAGGTATGTACTGTAATCACCAGATAAAGACTCAAAGAACTGTCATATTTTCTCTTGAAAGGAACCAAGGTTGATCAACCTGAATGTGAAGGTGGATGCATTTTTTAGTCCATACCTATAGATCACTTGTATATATAGCATAACAGAAGGGTGGAAGCTTTTGGGGGGTTGGCACATGTTTGGCAAAAGCATGTGTAGATATCTAGAGAAGGTCCTGTTGAGACCTATAAGAAACTCTTCTGTAAATAAAACACTGTTGTGAGGGTTTTTATATCATTCTTTTAGGATATTTGGGATCCGTTAATACCTGTATTGCTTAGAACTTTTCTTTGTAACTTTAGGATAGGTCTTCATTATCAGATCAGTGGGGGTCCTACATGCAACACCCACACGATCAACTGATATCAGCTCCGATGTGGGCCAGATGAAAAGAGTGTATGTCTCAGAACAGCTCGGCTCTTACACTGATTAGTGGCTGTTTCCGGGAAGTACAGCTGAGCAACATTTGAGGCCTACCATACAATACCGCCATATTCTGCAACACTGGACAGGAATCTTTTCTGTGGTTGACGTGGCAGCACTACATTGCCCATGGATTTCTTCTTGGCTCACAATCTCTGTGTTGGAGTATGTAAGACTTGTTTATCATGGGCCAAGCAGCTGTACCAAAGAGCAGCAGATAAGTATCTGCACAGACCCGTTTCCCACCCCACTCTTCAATGCCGTACAGTTGTTAAGGTATATGTGCCACAATGAAAATGCTTCTTGTTTAACAGTACTTGACAAATTTTAAACCCAGAAGTGCTCAACATATTGATTGGCGCCCCCCCCCCCTTCCCCACCAGGCTTCAAAGTCCTACATGATTTGCAAAGTTAAGTTTACCTTACTGTTGCAAAGACAAGCAGGATAATCCAATCTCTCTGTGTGGAACAAGGAGCGTCTTTAGAGTCTTTGTAAACATTCTTTAAAGCGGAACTGCTTGATATTAAAGAGGTTGTAAAAAAACAAAGTTATTTGTCCGTAAGTAGTCATGAGCAATCACTGCCATGCCATGACAAAGATTTTCTCAAGTTTCCCATTGACTTCCATTATACTTGAGTCGAGCCAATCGGAGCTTCCGACTGCTCGTTTCGAGTACCGAGCATGGTAGTGCTTGCTCATCACTAATCGTTTCGTGTACCGTCCACCTGAGCATGGTAGTGCCCGCTTATCACTAATCGTTTTGTGTACCGACTACCCGAGCATGGTAGTGCTCACTAATCACTAATCGTTTCGTGTACCAACCACCTGAGCATGGTAGTGCTTGCTCATCACTAATCATTTTGTGTACCGACCACCTGAGCTTGGTAGTGCTCGCTTACTGTATTCTTTGAACTTTTCCATTACTGATATAGGAAATGGCAGTTGTTACTGATGACATTTTATGTAGATAGAGGATGGAGAAGGGGCAGAGCTCTGCCTCTAGCTCCACCCACTCCATTGAATTTTAAAAGCACCAACTGCCATCTCCTATCTCCGTAATGGGAAAGTTTTCACTCAATACAAATTTCACCTCAGAATTGAGAATGTTGATAAAGACTGATCAATTCTGGCAGATAAAGAAGTAACTTTGTCTGATGAGATATATTACAAAGTTGCTTATTCTCATGTGTAAAATTGATTTAGGAAATAAAAATTAAAACAACTGTTACTCTTTAAGGCTTTGGCCTTGTAGTAGATCCATGGAATTAAAAATGTTACAGAAGCCAGCATTGAAAATATTACTAATTGTTCATGAAAAATTATGCAATAGATTTCATAGTCCAAATTATAATGACTTTCAGATGTTACTGCCTCTCTCCTGAAATAGCACTCACTCCAACCT
Source organism: Anomaloglossus baeobatrachus (assembly GCF_048569485.1). Lineage (NCBI taxonomy): Eukaryota > Metazoa > Chordata > Amphibia > Anura > Aromobatidae > Anomaloglossus > Anomaloglossus baeobatrachus. The sequence continues at coordinate 491,453,131 of NC_134357.1, forward strand.
TGTTTATGGCTTAAATAAATCATGAGAATGAAATGTACTATAATGAGACATGGTGAAGACAGTCCTGATGTCTTATCACGCTCAGGGACTAAGGGCTGGTTCACACTAAGCGACAGCGACAACGAGGTCGCTGTTACGTCACCATTTTCTGTGACGTAACAGCGACCTTGTAAGTCGCTGTTATGATCGCTGCTTAGCTGTCAAACACAGCAGCCGAAGCAGCGATCATAACCGCGAGAGCAGGGAGCCGCGCACACTGCTTAGCGCTGGCTCCTTGCTCTCCTAGCTACAGTACACATCGGGTTAATTAACCCGATGTGTACTGCAGCTACATGTGCAGAGAGCAGGGAGCCGCGCACACTGCTTAGCGCTGGCTCCTTGCTCTCCTAGCTACAGTACACATCGGGTTAATCACACGATGTGTACTGCAGCTACATGTGCAGAGAGCCGGAGCCGGCAGCACAGGCGGCGTGAGAGCTGCGGAGGCTGGTAACTAAGGTAAATATCGGGTAACCACCTTGGTTACCCGATGTTTACCCTGGTTACAGCTTACCGCAGCTGCCAGATGCCGGCTCCTGCTCCCTGCTCGCTTCATTTCGTCGCTCTCTCGCTGTCACACACAGCGATCTGTGTGTCACAGCGGGAGAGCGCCTTTGAAGAAAACGAACCAGGGCTGTGTGTAACGAGCAACGATCTCGCAGCAGGGGCCAGATCGCTGCTCAGTGTCACACGCAGCGAGATCGCTAATGAGGTCACTGTTGCGTCACCAAAACCATGCCGTAGCAGCGATTTCGGTAGCGATCTCGCTATGTGTGAAGCACCCCTTAGATGAAACCAAACTGGGAGGTAACCCTATGCTGGAAATGATGAGGGGGGATTCATTTTTTTGTTAAGAGAACCTCTCAGCTGTTTTTTCTTCCAACAGTTTCATTTGCCTGATACCTATTTTGCTTTCTAAAAGGCTCCTTATAGTAGGAGCAGGATTGGAGTTGCTTAGAAGAAGGGTCCCAGATGGCCATGCCCAAAACTAACCAAAAAGACATGTGCTGCTGCCTTCTAGTTACTTGTGCAGTAAAGAATGGTGCACTTGGCTTCAGCAGTCAAGGCAGATAGCGTTGGGTATAGGGCATGGCGATCCTTGACTCTTCTAAATGAAACTACCTCCCTGACTCCTCAACAGTAATTTATGTATGGTACAAACGGGAAATAAGGGCCTTTTTTTTTAATCATTATGTATACTGTGTGTGTGTATATATATATATATATATATATATATATATATATATACAGTAAAATGAAAAAGTTTGGGCACCCCTATTAATGTTAACCTTTTTTCTTTATAACAATTTGGGGTTTTGCAACAGCTATTTCTGTTTCATATATCTAATAACTGATGGACTGAGTAATATTTCTGGATTGAAATGAGGTTTATTGTACTAACAGAAAATGTGCAATCCGCATTTAAACAAAATTTGACCGGTGCAAAAGTATGGGCACCCTTATCAATTTCTTGATTTGAACACTCCTAACTACTTTTTACTGACTTACTAAAGCACTAAATTGGTTTTGTAACCTCATTGAGCTTTGAACTTCATAGGCAGGTGTATCCAATCATGAGAAAAGGTATTTAAGGTGGCCACTTGCAAGTTGTTCTCCTATTTGAATCTCCTATGAAGAGTGGCATCATGGGCTCCTCAAAACAACTCTCAAATGATCTGAAAACAAAGATTATTCAACATAGTTGTTCAGGGGAAGGATACAAAAAGTTGTCTCAGAGATTTAAACTGTCAGTTTCCACTGTGAGGAACATAGTAAGGAAATGGAAGAACACAGGTACAGTTCTTGTTAAGCCCAGAAGTGGCAGGCCAAGAAAAATATCAGAAAGGCAGAGAAGAAGAATGGTGAGAACAGTCAAGGACAATCCACAGACCACCTCCAAAGACCTACAGCATCATCTTGCTGCAGATGGTGTCAATGTGCATCGGTCAACAATACAGCGCACGTTGCACAAGGAGAAGCTGTATGGGAGAGTGATACGAAAGAAGCCGTTTCTGCAAGCACGCCACAAACAGAGTCGCCTGAGGTATGCAAAAGCACATTTAGACAAGCCAGTTACATTTTGTGGACTGATGAAACAAAGATTGAGGTGTTTGGTCATACAAAAAGGCAAAAAAACACGGCATTCCAAGAAAAGCAGTTGATACCCACAGTAAAATTTGGTGGAGGTTCCATCATGCTTTGGGGTTGTGTGGCCAATGCCAGCACTGGGAATCTTGTTAAAGTTGAGGGTCGCATGGATTCAACTCAGTATCAGCAGATTCTTGACAATAATGTGCAAGAATCAGTGACGAAGTTGAAGTTACGCAGGGGATGGATATTTCAGCAAGACAATGATCCAAAACACTGCTCCAAATCTACTCAGGTATTCATGCAGAGGAACAATTACAATGTTCTGGAATGGCCATCCCAGTCCCCAGACCTGAATATCATTGAACATCTGTGGGATGATGAAGCGTGCTGTCCATGCTCGGCGACCATCAAACTTAACTGAACTGGAATTGTTTTGTAAAAAGGAATGATCAAATCTACCTTCATCCAGGATCCAGGAACTCATTAAAAGCTACAGGAAGCGACTAGAGGCTGTTATTTTTGCAAAAGGAGGATCTACAAAATATTAATGTCACTGTTATGTTGAGGTGCCCGTACTTTTGCACCGGTCAAATTTTGTTTAAATGCAGATTGCACATTTTCTGTTAGTACAATAAACCTCATTTCAATCCAGAAATATTACTGAGTCCATCAGTTATTAGATATAGGAAACTGAAATAGCTGTTACAAAAACCCAAATTGTCATAAAGAAAAAAGGTTAACATTAATAGGGGTGCCCAAACTTTTTCATATGACTGTTTATATATATATACACAGTATATATAATAATTAAAAAGAAAAGGCCCTTAATAAATTACTGTTGAAGAGTCAAACCTTCCATTAGAATATTCTAATGCACAGGTTCTCAAATAACTCACTATGTAGCCAGAAATAGTGCAACAGAAGTTACAGAAAGCAAATGGCAACATTTTTTTATGAAACCCAATTGCAAAAATAATTTTTACGCAAAAATGCCTGCAGTTAAGTAAAAAACAGACATATTTTCCTCTAAGCATCACCATTACCAGTTACGTCACCTCTTTATGCCTTCTGAAATCTCATATATAAAAGTATAGGCAGGATTAATTTTATATATATATATATATATATATATATATATATATATATATATATATATATACCGTACAGACCGAAAGTTTGGACACACCTTCTCATCTCTAGAACAACTGTTAAGAGGAGACTTTGTGCAACACGCCTTCATGGTAAAATAGCTGCTAGGAAACCACTGCTAAGGACAGGCAACAAGCAGAAGAGACTTGCTTGGGCTAAAGAACACAAGGAATGGACATTAGACTAGTGGAAATCTGTGCTTTGGTCTGATGAGTCCAAATCTGAGATCTTTGGATCCAACCACCGTGTCTTTGTAGAAAAGGTGAACGGATGGACTCTACATGTTTGTTCCCACCGTGAAGCATGGAGGAGGAGGTGTGATGGTGTGGGGGTGCTTTGCTGGTGACCCTGGTGGGGATTTATTCAAAATTGGAGACATACTGAACCAGCATGGCTACCACAGCATCTTGCAGCGGCGTGCTATTCCATCCGGTTTGCATTTAGTTGGATCATCATTTATTTTTCAACAGTACAATGACCCCAAGCACACCTCCAGGCTGTGTAAGGGCTATTTGACTAAGAAGGAGAGTGATGGGGTGCTACGCCAGATGACCTGACCTCCACAGTCACCAGACCTGAACCCAATCGAGATGGTTTGGAGTGAGCTGAACCGCAGAGTGAAGGCAAAAGGGCCAACAAGTTCTAAGCATCTCTGGGAACTCCTTCAAGACTGTTGGAAGACCATTTCCGGTGACTAACTCTTGAAGCTCATCAAGTGAATGCCAAGAGTGTACAAAGCAGTAATTAAAGCAAAAGGTGGCTACTTTGAAGAACCTAGAATATAAGACATATTTTCAGTTGTTTCATAGTTTTTTAAGTATTTCATTTCACATGTTTTAATTCATAGTTTTGATGCCTTCAATGTGAATCTACAATTTTCAGAGTCCTGAAAATAAAGAAAACTATGAATGAGAAGGTGTGTCTAAACCTTTGGTCTGTACTGTATATATACAGTGCTGGCCAAAAGTATTGGCACCCCTGCAATTCTGTCAGATAATACTCAGTTTCTTCTTGAACATGATTGCAATCACAAATTCTTTGGTATTATTATCTTCATTTAATTTGTCTTCAATGAAAAAACACAAAAGAGAATGAAACAAAAATCAAATCATTGGTCATTTCACACAAAACTCCAAAAATGGGCCACATAAAAGTATTGGCACCCTTAGCCTAATGCTTGGTTGCACAACCGTTAGCCAAAATAACTGCGAACAACCGCTTCCGGTAACAATCAATGAGTTTCTTGCAATGCTCTGCTGGAATTTTAGACCATTCTTCTTTGGCATTGAAGGGTGCCTTCTCCAAACTGCCATTTTGAGAGCTCTCCACAGGTGTTCTATGGGATTCAGGTCTGGACTCATTGCTGGTCACTTTAGTAGTCTCCAGTGCTTTCTATCAAACCATTTTCTAGTGCTTTTTCCAGTGTGTTTTGGGTCATTGTCCTGCAGGAAGACCCATGACCTCTGAGGGAGACCCAGCTTTCTCACACTGGGCCCTACATTATGCTGCAAAATTTGTTGGTAGTCTTTAGACGTCATAATGCCATGCACAAGGTCAAGCAGTCCAGTGCCAGAGGCAGCAAAGCAACCCCAAAACATCAGGGAATCTCCGCCATGTTTGGCTGTAGGGACCGTGTTCTTTTCTTTGAATGCCTCTTTTTTTTTCCCTCTAAACTCTATGTTGATGGCTTTTCCCAAAAAGGTCTACTTTTGTCTCATCTGACCAGAGAACATTCTTCCAAAACGTTTTAGGCTTTCTCAGATAAGTTTTGGCAAACTCCAGCCTGGCTTTTTTATGTCTCGGGGTAAGAAGTGGGGTTTTTCTGGGTATCCTACCATACAGTCCCTTTTCATTCAGACGCTGACGGATATTACGGGTTGACACTGTTGTACCCTCGGACTGCAGGGCAGCTTGAACTTGTTTGGATGTTAGTCGAGGTTCTTTATCCACCATCTGCACAATCTTGCGTTGAAATCTCTCGTCAATTTTTCTTTTCCTTCCACATCCAGGGAGGTTAGCCACAGTGCCATGGGCTTTAAACTTCTTGATGACACTGAGCACCGTAGACACAGGAACTTTCAGGTCTTTGGAGATGGACTTGTAGCCTTGAGATTGCTCATGCTTCCTCACAATTTGGATTCTCAAGTCCTCAGACAGTTCTTTGGTCTTCTTTCTTTTCTCCATGCTCAATGTGGTACACACAAGGACACAGGACAGAGGTTGAGTCAACTTTAATCCATGTCAACTGGCTGCAAGTGTGATTTAGTTATTGCCAACACCTGTTAGGTGCCACAGGTAAGTTACAGGGGCTGTTAATTACACAAATTAGAGAAGCATCACATGATTTTTCAAACAGTGCCAATACTTTTGTCCACCCCCTTTTTTATGTTTGGTGTGGAATTATATCCAATTTGGCTTTATGACAATTTCTTTTTTTTTCATTGAAGACAAATTAAATGAAGATAATAATACCATAGAATCTGTGATTGCAATCATTTTCAAGAAGAAACTGAGTATTATCTGACAGAATTGCAGGGGTGCCAATACTTTTGGCCAGCACTGTATATATATATATATAAAATTATACATATAATAATTAATTAATCCTGCCTTTACTTTTATATATGAAAATCTTCAGAAGGCAAAAAGAGGTGGCGTAACTGGTAATGGTGATGCTTAGAGGAAAATATGTCTTTTTTTACTTAACTGCAGACATTTGTGCTTAAAAATTATTTTTGCAATTGGGTTTCATAAAAAAATGTTGCCATTTGCTTTCTGTAACTTCTGTTGCACTATTTCTGGCTACATAGTGAGTTATTTGAGAACCTGTGCATTAGCATATTCTAATGGAAGGTTTGTAAGGCTGGCAGTAAACATTAGAAAGATGTCGGGGGGACTATTCTTCTGCCCATCGTTTTTCCAACAGCCATCTCAGAAGACACTTCCATACACAGCAGTGCTCTCTCGACTGGGATGTAAGCATGTCCCTGTGGGTGTGCTATCATGCTAATGAATGTGCAGCGTCAGATGATGATCTCACCTCTGCCGCCCAACGCTGGGATTTTGGCTCAGTGCGCATGACCCCGATGTTTCGGTCATGTGCACTACGAAGTCGGGTGTACGCGTCACAGCTTCAAACTCATGTACTGTGCACAACCGGAAGTCCGGGATCATGCACACAGAGGAGAAGTCCGGGAGTCAGACGCGATGGCAGCGGAGAGGTGAGTGAGATCATCCAATGACGCTGCACATTCATTAGCATGATAGCACACCCACAGGGGCATACTAACATGCTAATGGAGCTGACTAGCCAGGGGAACTAACGCCCAGGGGACTAGTCCCCTCGCTCATTAGTATACGATATAAGATCTTTAGAAATACTTTTTCTAAAGATCTCTTTATCTATGCTAGTGTATACAGGGTAGGTTAGGCAGGGATTGCAATATGCACCCAGAACTGCTTGTGGTCTGGGTGCATATTGGACCTGACAGGTTCTCTTTAAAATATAAGTCCTACTCCAAAAATAAGCCCTAGTTTCGGTTCAATAATAAAGTGTCTGGGTAAGTAAAAAAACACAGCAGGACACTTCACTAAAGAAAGCAGATGCACCCTAAAAGAAAGAAGACAGCTCCAAAAGAAAGACAGCCCCCAAAAAGAGAAGACGGCATTAAAAAAAAAAGATAGCCACCCCCTAAAAAACAAAGAAATAAATCGCACTCACCAGACCCCGATCAACTACAGCTGGCAAGTGCCAATAGTGGATGTGTTCTCCCACAGAGATCTGCATTGCTGTCAGGTCCCTCACGTTTCCGTTCACACACACATATTGGGTGCAGTATCCCTCTGCGCTCACGAACACACAGATCGGATCCAGTATCCCTTCGCTCTCTCACACACACACACACACACAGATCAGGTCCAGTATCCCTACGCTCTTACACACATCTGATCGCAGTATCACTCTGCTCACACACACATATTGGGTCCAAATATCCCTACGCTCTCATACACACACACACACACAATCGGGTTGCATTATTAGGCTACTTTCACACTTGCGTTGAACGGCATCCGTCACAATGCGTTGTGTGACGCATGTGACGGATGCGTTGTAAATAGTGTGATATAAAGGCAACGGATTCCTGTGAAATAATGCGTTGCGTTAAGCCGAGAGAGAAAGAGAGCCCCCATCATCACCGCACACACCCCGGCACTACCGCCCCCATCATCACTGCACACACGCCGGCACTACCACCCCCATCATCATCACCGCACACACCCCGGCACTACCGCCCCCATCATCACCGCACACACCGCCGGCACTACCGCCCCCATCATCACTGCACACACCCCGGCACTACCGCCCCCATCATTATCACCGCACACACCTCGGCACTACCGCCCCTATCATCCCCGCACATAAACTGGCACTACCGCACTCATCATCACCACACACATTACCTCAGTGACGTCCCCGCTGACAGCACGACTCACTTCAGTTGCTGCCTGGAGCTGACAGAGAGCGGCGATGTTCTACGGCCACTCCTGTCAGCTTCATGTAGCAGAGCTGGATGCGTCGCGGGACCTCGTGTGGATTAGGCCGGACCTGGAGGGGTATTTGGGGATTAATAAAGTGGCGTCCCATTGTCTCTGGCATAGGAGGGCTTTGCGATCCCATATGTCGATTTATCGAATATTATTTACATCCTTTGGTTGAAACGCTGCCCTCCTATGTCAGAGACACCTCGGACGTCCTGCGGAGGATTGATGGATTTTGTTTAGATCCTGGTATACTCTTAGTGGCAGCAGATGTGGAGACCCTCTATTCCTGTATCCATCATGAACACGGCCTGCAGGCAGTCAAGTATTTTTTGCGTATGAGTAACTGGGAGATTCCTTTACAAGATCTGATTTTGGAACTCCTGGAATTCATCCTGAAGCGGAATTTCTTTTTATTCAAGGATCGGTTCTTCCTCCAGAGGCGTGGCACTGCGATGGGCGCGGCGTGCGCGCCGTCGTACGCGAACCTCTTTCTTGGCCTTTGGGAGAGGGAGGTTCCCGACGACGGCGCCTGCGCCGTGACCCATACGCAGTGCTGGCTGCGCTATATCGACGATTTGTTCATCATCTGGAGGGGAACCGACCTTGAATTACAATCATTTTTTTCTGTTTTAAATTCTAATGACCGCAACATCAAGCTGACCTACAGGAGTAACCCCGAAGAAATTGATTTTTTAGATATCAAAATTTCTATTTCATGTGACAGGTTGGTTCAAACCGACGTTTTCCGCAAGGAAACGTCGGTAAACAGCCTGTTACATGCTTCATCTGCCCATTTACCATCAACCATCAGGGCTGTACCCATCGGTCAGTTTTTACGAATGAAAAGGGTGTGTTCATCAAACGCCCTCTTTGAAAAACAAGCAGGGGATCTCTCTCAACGTTTCAAAGATAGGGGTTATAGTACAAGAGGTGTGAAATCAGGATATGCTAGAGCCAGGGCTACTCCCAGAAGCGATCTTCTAGCAGTGACCCCAAAAATTAATAAAAATAAAAATAAACCAACCATCAGATTCATTTCAACATATAATAACCAATGGGAAGACATTAGACGCATCCTAACCAAACATTGGCCGGTGTTAACAACTGAGCCAACCCTAAAAAAAGCCCTGTCGGAACGTCCCTTAATGACAGCAAGGAGAGGGAAGAATCTTAAAGACCTATTGGTTCACAGCCACTATATATGTAAGAGCACTTTCCCATTTTATACTGGAAAACCGAAATGGGGATGTTTCCCGTGTGGCTCTTGCCTTGCTTGTAAAAACATCGAGAGGGCTACTTCCTTTGTGTCGGCGGATGGTCTGAGGGAGTTTGAGATCAGGAAATACATCTCTTGCAGCACTGATTTTGTAATTTACTTGGCCAAATGTGGCTGTGGCTTATCCTATGTTGGGTTAACATCGAGACAACTACGCGTGCGAATACGCGAACACGTCAGGGATATAGCTGCTGCAATTGATGTTGATGATCTCGACTCCCTCAGAACCATCCCCAGACACTTTAAGCGCGTCCATAATTGTGATGCCTCCTCCTTGCGTGTCAGGGGTATTGACAAATTGCATATGGGCTCAAGGGGTGGTAATTTCAAGCAGGCTTTGGCACGTATGGAATGTAGGTGGATTGTGACCTTGGGAACAATGGCACCCAAGGGCTTGAATGAAAAATTGTCATTTGCCCCTTTTCTCTGAAGAAAATGCTCCATATACACTCCATGACCTCTTTATATTCCTGGTTGGTTTACTATTTGGTGGCATGGCCGTCTCTTTGTCATTTTAAAGTGTTAGTGTTGTTGTTTTTAATTGTAAAAATTGTTTTTTTATTTTTATTTTTTATCAGTGACACATCCATGCTTCCTATATATGTTTCTTTATATGGAATATGCTTCTACGGATTTATGGATACGTTAAAATATGGGATTTGGAATCTAATGTGAAACCAGCTATGCACTCCATATACATTGACAACTGATGATACGACCCCTGGAGATTTTTTGGATACATATGATGTTTAAGATCTTTTGTTCTCTCTTATCTGCATCTTTAAATGGTTTAGCAATGATGGTTATTTTAACTATCAGTGTTTTTCTCCATTCATATTGTATTCAATTGTGGGAGATTTATCATTAATAACTGAAGGTTATATTGATCTCCGTATATGAATATATATCTTTTATACTGTTATTCTCTCCATGTGGTTTATATTCTCCCTATGTATACATTTTGTATATGCATTTATATGTGTATTTATGGTATGGTGCTGACCGAATATTTTTCTGCATCCCATAGAAAGTCTTGTTCCATTTGCCCTTACTTTGCCATCAGTAAGCATGGATGCCACGGTGCGCGCATGGGCAGTGATCGCACACTAATGTGTGCCTCTGACGGCCTCCGTACAGGCTGACGTGGGCGTGTCATGTGACGACATGACTCATGCCCCCGTCGTTCCTGGGAGACCCGATGACGCACGCCACTTCCTGTGTCTTCGCTCCCCGTGCGCCAATCAAACACCGTGGCGTCATTTTTAAACCCCTTCACACTGCACAGCTGTAGCGCAGCTCCCCGAGGAAGGTCACGAAACGTGCGCGTCGGAGCACGCCACGCCGGGTTGTTATTAACAGATGGGTAAGCTTCCTTTGCCTGGTGTCCACTGAAGTTCATGCTCTTTATTATTTATATGAGCATGTTCGTCCTTATATGGTTTGATATATGCTAATTAGTGGCATCAGTGCTATGCTGAGTGTTAATGTCTTTACTCAGCTGTTTATTTAAACATGAGTATTTTGCTAATTCTTGCCTTGTTCATTCATTGAGTCAGGCTTCTTGTATTTGTCTGACAGGGCTAATCCCATTATATCTTTCATATGCTAATATCTTTGACTGACTTTGGCTATTTTTCTCTCATTAGCTCTTTGGATGATATTGATTATCTGGGGTTTGCTCTGCATATATTTACTGATTTAGATTATATATATATATATATATCATTATCTGCAGACACCCCTTGGTTTGTCATTTTTGACAATACCTATTTAGATTTTCTCTAGTGAGCTTTTGGCAGATATTTAGCCCTGAACTGGCTTTTGACTACATTCAGCCTTATATACTCTTTTCAATCAGTGTATGTACTCCTGTTTACCCATCTGTGCATCACCTGGCGTGTCTGGGTTGCGGTAATTTCCCGTCTTTTCCTGGTTCACTCTAATTATGTAAATTATAATTAAATGTACTTTTTCCTCTTATAATTAATTGTTAATAAAAACTCCTTTTATATTTCAAGAGGTTGATTGTTTGTGCATTATTCTGTGACCATTTCTGGTCTCACTAGGAGAAACCCCCGTATTTTTCTCGTGTTTTACATTCATTAGCATGATAGCACACCCACAGGGGCATACTAACATGCTAATGGAGCTGACTAGCCAGGGGAACTAACGCCCAGGGGACTAGTCCCCTCGCTCATTAGCATACGATATAAGATCTTTAGAAATACTTTTTCTAAAGATCTCTTTATCTATGCTAGTGTATACAGGGTAGGTTAGGCAGGGATTGCAATATGCACCCAGAACTGCTTGTGGTCTGGGTGCATATTGGACCTGACAGGTTCTCTTTAAAATATAAGTCCTACTCCAAAAATAAGCCCTAGTTTCGGTTCAATAATAAAGTGTCTGGGTAAGTAAAAAAACACAGCAGGACACTTCACTAAAGAAAGCAGATGCACCCTAAAAGAAAGAAGACAGCTCCAAAAGAAAGACAGCCCCCAAAAAGAGAAGACGGCATTAAAAAAAAAAGATAGCCACCCCCTAAAAAACAAAGAAATAAATCGCACTCACCAGACCCCGATCAACTACAGCTGGCAAGTGCCAATAGTGGATGTGTTCTCCCACAGAGATCTGCATTGCTGTCAGGTCCCTCACGTTTCCGTTCACACACACATATTGGGTGCAGTATCCCTCTGCGCTCACGAACACACAGATCGGATCCAGTATCCCTTCGCTCTCTCACACACACACACACACACAGATCAGGTCCAGTATCCCTACGCTCTTACACACATCTGATCGCAGTATCACTCTGCTCACACACACATATTGGGTCCAAATATCCCTACGCTCTCATACACACACACACACACAATCGGGTTGCATTATTAGGCTACTTTCACACTTGCGTTGAACGGCATCCGTCACAATGCGTTGTGTGACGCATGTGACGGATGCGTTGTAAATAGTGTGATATAAAGGCAACGGATTCCTGTGAAATAATGCGTTGCGTTAAGCCGAGAGAGAAAGAGAGCCCCCATCATCACCGCACACACCCCGGCACTACCGCCCCCATCATCACTGCACACACGCCGCCACTACCACCCCCATCATCATCACCGCACACACCCCGGCACTACCGCCCCCATCATCACCGCACACACCGCCGGCACTACCGCCCCCATCATCACTGCACACACCCCGGCACTACCGCCCCCATCATTATCACCGCACACACCTCGGCACTACCGCCCCTATCATCCCCGCACATAAACTGGCACTACCGCACTCATCATCACCACACACATTACCTCAGTGACGTCCCCGCTGACAGCACGACTCACTTCAGTTGCTGCCTGGAGCTGACAGAGAGCGGCGATGTTCTACGGCCACTCCTGTCAGCTTCATGTAGCAGAGCTGGATGCGTCGCGGGACCTCGTGTGGATTAGGCCGGACCTGGAGGGGTATTTGGGGATTAATAAAGTGGTGAAAGAGGGTGTTTTTTTATCTTTTATTCCAAATAGAGTATTTTTTTCGGGTGTATATGTTTATTTACTTTCACTTACAGGTTAGTCATTGTGGGTGTCTCATGGACGCCTGCCATGATTAACCTAGGACTTAGTGGCAGCTATGGGCTGCTGCCATTAAATTAACTCCTTATTACCTCGATTGCCACCGCACCAGGGCAATTCGGGATGAGCCGGGTAGAGTCCCGGGACTGTCGCATCAAATGAATGCGGCAATTCCGGCGGCTACTGGCTGATATTGTTAGGCTGGGGGGCTCCCCATAACGTGGGGCTCCCCATCCTGAGAATACAAGCCTTAAGCCATGTGACTTTACCTTGGCTGGTATCAAAATTAGGGGGAAATTATGTATTTATTTATTGTACTGCACGATATAGACCCGCCCACCGGCGGCTGTGATTGGTTGCAGTGAGACAGCTGTCACTCAGCGTGGGGGCGGATCTGACAGCAACTATAGGCGCCGGTGGGCGGGGGAAGCAGTGAATACTAGATGGAATAATGAGCGGCTGGCATTTCCAAAAGTGGAAAAGCCGCCGGAGCTTTGTGACAACTGTGGAGTGTCGTGCCCGTGATCGGTGAGTACGGGAGAGGGGGGAAAGAGACCAGGAGTGACTTTAAACAATTTTGATCGTTCTGCTGGACATGTTGAGCATGCTCAGTGGAACGTAACGGAATCCGTCAGTGGATTCCGCTGCTTAGCGCATAGCGGCGGAATCCGCTACCATAGACAATCATTAGACACCTTGGCGGATTACAATGGAATCCGTCAAGGTGCGTTATTTTAATGACCAAAAAAACGCTACGTGTAGTGTTCTCTCCGCTCGACGCTGCGTCAAAACGACGCGTCATCTAGCGGATGAAACGCAGACACTTGCGTTACAGTGCGTCGTCAATACAAGTCTATGGAGAATAGCGCAGTGCGTTAGGACTGCGCTATTCTCCATAACGGCGGATTGCGCTGAACGCAAGTGGGAAAGTGGCCTTACTCCGCTCTCACTAACTCTGCGCGAGTGATACTGTTTTCGACAAGCAGGGGGAGCAACCACTGTGGAACGCAGGGGTTCCTGTGTCCGGTAAGTGCGATTCTCCTAGGGGGTGTATGCCTTCTTTTGGGGATAAACTTTGCCGTGTTTCCCCTAAAAAATAAATAAATACCTACCCTGAAAATAAGGCCTAGTGCATTTTTCGTAGCAAAAAAATAATATAAGACACTGCCTTATTTTCGGGGAAACACGGTATTCGTTTAATATGTAAGGGGGGCCTTAACTGTAATCTATCTTTTTCTTAGCTCCGTTCAGCTGATTTATGACCAAAGACCACATCAAAGTTGAATTTTCCCATGGGAAGTGAAGAGTATGTAAAAGCCAAATGGTGTACCTTATTTAATGAAACCCAATTGCAATAAAATATATATATTTTTCCACCAATACATGCATTTAATTATATGTGAGTCTTTCAGGCCTCTTTCACACGTCCGTGAAAATCACGCACGTTTTTCATGGACGTGTCAAAGGTGCATATTGTCCTCCATGTGCCGTTTTTATGGCACACGTGTGTTCTCCGTGTGTTATCCGTGATAACACATGGAGAACGGGAACTTTCTGCTCACCTGTCCCTGGCGTCGCTGTCCGTGGTGCTGATCTTCGGTCTCCGGTCCTGCCGACTCCCCGCTGCTGCTGCTTCCGGCCGCAGTGGAGTGAATATGCAATGATCATAATGAGCGGGGTTCGGAAACAAGTGACAGCAGCGGCAGAGACAGCAGTGCTGAAGAAGGTGAGTATAGATTTTTTTTTTTACAAACACGTGTCTTTTCTCCGGTGCGGGTCACATGGATCACATCCGTGTGGTCCGTGTGCGGGCCGTGTGACTCCCGTGATGCCGGAGAAAAACGGACATGTCTACGTGTGGAGCACACGGGTACACGTATGCTCCACGCATACACATGGTCCATAGCAAACATGGTCCATAGCAAAAAAAAAATACGCACGTGTGCGCAGACCCATTGATTTTAATGGGTCTACGTGTGCCCGTGTCTCCGGCACGTGAGGAAACGGACCAAACACGTACCGGAGACACGGACGTGTGAAGGAGGCCTAATATGGAGTACAAATATTAGTGCACTGTATCCCACAGGACCTCCTGGCTAATCAGCTGATTGGGAAATTGTGCCTCTCTGAAAAGGAAAGAATCCATCCCTGAGCTTTTACTTGGAAACCCTCCTTTGCATGTTTAATTCTTGATAAGCACAGTGTGTATCACTGTATACAATTCGATATACAAGCCTCCTCTGTTCACCTTTGGGATGAGGCAGGCTCAATGCAATAATTCTTATTTTTAATAAAGCCTGGTTTATTTCATCAGGTTCATGCAAATGTGTTTAGAGAAATGGATAGCTTACATAAAAGCCAGATATGAGATGCGGTAATAAAGGAAGGATATTTATGGTCACTGATTACCTGAAGTATTATATACCACTAGAGAACATACCACTTTCATAAAGAGTACTCTGAAAAATGGACGAAAAGTTAGTTATTTTGTTCTGTGAAGCTTAAAGGGGTTTTCCCTCGAGCCAAGGTAATTTTAATCGCTAGATCTTGGTGTTATAATAAGATCCACAACTGGATGTGTTTAAAAAAAAAAAAAAAATGTTCCTGTACTGAGGCAATCTAATATATGTGCCCTGTTATGTACTGTGTAATGGCCGTGTCTGCCTGTAAGGGGACATGGTCTGATCATACCACATCTCCTGGGCTTCGGAGGAAGTAATAAAGTATACAAACATTATAGCACAGGATCTCAAATGATTCTTTCTGTGAAGTGAAACATTTTTTAAAAACCAGGTAAAATGTTTTACCTCACAAAAAGAATCAGCTGCAATCCCATACTGTGCTATCTGTAAACTCTCTTTTGTGTCCTCTCCTGCTGATCATACCATATCTCCTGGGTAAAGGAGGATGCAAGAGAGAGTATACAGACAATACAGCATATGATCGATCCCAAATAATTCTTTCTTTGAGGTAAGGGTACTTTCACACTTGCGTTATTTTTTTTTTGGCGCAATCCGCTGTCTTGGGAAACAACGGAATCCGTTAACGGTACCTGCGTTGCTTCCGTTGGCCGATGCTCCGTTGCTTCCGCCAAGCGGAAGCAACGCAGAATGTAACGTTAAATGCTTGTGTCAAAATGACACCAACCAACTGATTCCGTTGGTTCAGTTAAAATTTATAATGGTTCCCTATGGTAGCGGATTCCGTTGCTAAGTGCTTAACAACGGAATCCGCTGCTGGATTCCGCTAATTTATACTGAGCATGCCCAGAATGAAAAAAAATGAAAAAAGAAATAAAACAGAGCTGACGGATTCCGTTAGACGGACGCCTAACGGACGCCAAACGGATGCAATGGTCCGTTATTTCACAGGAATCAGCTAACGGATTCCTGTGAAATAACGGACCCGTTGCATCCGTTGACGCCACAAAAATAATGGATGCGTCAAAACGACGCAGCAACGGACCCAGCGGATTCAACCCAACGCAAGTGTGAAACTAGCCTTAGACAATTTAAAAAAACAAAACAAAACAGGCAGGTAAATGCTTTACTTCACAGTACATATCAGAGGCACATATAATGGCATGCAAAAGTTTGGGCACCGCTGATCAAAATTATCTATATATATAATTGCCTTATTCTGTCTGTCTGTCTGTCTATCTGTCTGTCTATCTGTCTGTCTGTCATGCTCCGAAATTGTGTCCTTACGGTGACACAAAGCTGATTGGCCGCTGGGCTCGCCATGGCCCCGCCCCCCCACACGGATTGGCCTCTCGCCCCGGCTCTCTGCAGGCCCCGCCCCCCTCACGCAATGCACGCTCGCTCTGGCCTAACTGACACGGGGCTCCGATTCCCAGGTGAGTACACACACACATCAGATCACACTCACTCTCACACACACCTCACACATCACATCCACACATCACATCCACACACACCTCACACATCACAACATGCTGGGATATCGCTTGCTTCTACACCGGCTCTGTCAGGATCCCGGCAGCGCCACACATAACCTTGCGATGCTGGGATCTTAACGGAGGCCGTGAAAGCTGGTAACCATTATACACATCGGGTAACTAAGGTCCCTTAGTTACCCGATGTGTATCATAGTTACCAGTGTACACCGGCTCACACTCACTCTCATACACACCTCACACACACATCACATCGCATCCACACATCAAGGTCCTGCAGCTGCGGAACATACATAACATAACAGCACACACACATAACAGCACACACATACACACAAATCAGATCACACTCACACATACCTCACACATCACATCGCATCCAAATACTCACAACATCCTGGGATATCGCTTGCTTCTCGGCGGCGATATTGTGCTGTGAGCTTCCAGGACCTGACGGAGAATCACATGGCCAGAAGCATGTGATATCCCCGGATGTTGTGAGTATCAGCGCGTATGTGCAATATCGTCAGTGTCTGTGTGTGTGAGTGTATGCGATCGGGTGTGTGTGAGTGGATGCGATCGGTTGTGTGTGTGAGTGGATGCGATCGGTTGTGTGTGTGAGTGGATGCGATCGGTTGTGTGGGTGAGTGGATGCGATCGGTTGTGTGGGTGAGTGGATGCGATCGGGTGTGGGTGAGTGTCGGCAGAGGAGCACGGCGTGCTGGAGGAGGCTGGGAGCAGAGAGGCTGATCTTGGGGAAGGCTGGGAGGGGGAGGCTGATGCTGAGGGAGGCTGGAAGGAGAGAGGCTGAGCAAACGTGCTCCATCCGCCATACTGCACACTCCCCATCGTGCTGCATCCCCCATGCTGCGCACTCCCAAACGTTCTCCATCCGCCATGCTGCGCACTCCCCATCGTGCTCTATCCGCCATGCTGCACACTCCCAAACGTGCTCCATCCGCCATGCTGCGCACTCCCAAACGTGCTCCATCCGCCATACTGCGCACTCCCCATCGTGCTCTATCCGCCATGCTGCACACTCCCAAACGTGCTCCATCCCCCATGCTGCGCACTCCCAAACGTGCTCCATCCGCCATGCTGCGCACTCCCCATCGTGCTCTATCCGCCATGCTGCACACTCCCAAAAGTGCTCCATCCGCCATGCTGCGCACTCCCAAACGTGCTCCATCCGCCATGCTGCGCACCCCCCATCATGCTCCATCCGCCATGCTGCGCACTCCCAAACGTGCTCCATCCGCCATGCTGCGCACTCCCAAACGTGCTCCATCCGCCATGCTGCGCACTCCCAAACGTGGTCCATCCGCCATGCTGCGCACTCCCAAACGTGGTCCATCCGCCATGCTGCGCACTCCCAAACGTGGTCCATCCGCCATGCTGCGCACTCCCAAACGTGCTCCATCCGCCATACTGCGCACTCCCAAACGTGCTCCATCCGCCATACTGCGCACTCCCCATCGTGCACCATCCGGCATGCTGCGCACTCCCAAGCAGATGGAGCATGATGGGGGGTGCGCAGCATGGCGGATGGAGCACGTTTGGGAGTGCGCAGCATGGCGGATGGAGCACGTTTGGGAGTGCGCAGCATGACGGATGGAGCACGTTTGGGAGTGCGCAGCATGACGGATGGAGCACGTTTGGGAGTGCGCAGCATGCCGGATGGTGCACGATGGGGAGTGCGCAGTATGGCGGATGGAGCACGTTTGGGAGTGCGCAGTATGGCGGATGGAGCACGTTTGGGAGTGCGCAGCATGGCGGATGGAGCACGTTTGGGAGTGCGCAGCATGGCGGATGGACCACGTTTGGGAGTGCGCAGCATGGCGGATGGAGCACGTTTGGGAGTGCGCAGCATGGCGGATGGAGCACGTTTGGGAGTGCGCAGCATGGCGGATGGAGCACGTTTGGGAGTGCGCAGCATGGCGGATGGAGCACGTTTGGGAGTGCGCAGCATGCCGGATGGAGCACGTTTGGAAGTGCGCAGCATGGCGGATGGACCACGTTTGGGAGTGCGCAGCATGGCGGATGGAGCAAGTTTGGGAGTGCGCAGCATGGGGGATGCAGCACGATGGGGGGTGCGCAGCATGGGGGATGGAGCACGATGGGAGGTGCACACCTCCCCCCAACACACACACACGCGCACTGCACAACACACACACACTAGGAATCACAAACAACGCCCTACACAGACACCCACACACACAGACAACGCTGCACACACAAATATACGCACATGCTGCACAACACACACATTGCTCAAAACATACCTCCCCCCAAAACACACCACACACACACAAACCGCACAACACACACACACACACAACGCTACAGACACACAGCGCTCCACAAACAACGCAACACACGCAACACACATACAACACCGCTCTCACCCCCCGCGACACTCAGAACATGTACAGCGCCCTACACAAACACTTGGTAACTACACACAACAACATCTATATATATATATATATATATATATATATATAACAAAAATCATACATGAACTACACAATACGTAAATTCTAGAATACCCGATGCGTAGAATCGGGCCACCTTCTAGTCTATATATATAATTGCCTTATTCTGTCTGTCTGTCTGTCTGTCTGTCTGTCATGCTCCAAAATTGTGTCCTTACGGTGACACAAAGCTGATTGGCCGCTGGGCTCGCCATGGCCCCGCCCCCCCACACGGATTGGCCGCTCGCCCAGGCTGCGCCCCCACACGGATTGGCCAGCCGCTCGACCAGGCTCCGCCCCCCCACAGATTGGCCTCTCGCCCCGGCACCCTGCAGGCATTGGCAATTCGGCCACGCCACGCCCCGCCCCCTCACGCAATGCACGCTAGCTCTGGCCCCGCCCCCTCCCCCCCCGCGCATTCCCCGAACTGACACGGCTGTCACGGAGCCACGACTCCCAGGTGAGTACTGTACCCCCCCCCCTTCGGGAGCCCACATCAGCGTACGCCGCCAACCCAGCCGACACTTACCCTCGCATTGCTGGCTTTGCCGCCGTATGCTGGTGTGGGCTCCCGTGCGAGCGGGGGACGGGATACGTTGGTAACCATGCTAGCATAGTTACCAGCTGGTAACCATGCTAGCATGGTTACAAGCGCAGCAAGGTCCTGCAGCGGCGGAAGATCCACACGCACACACATTACAGCACACACACACACATACACAAACATCAGATCACACTCACTCTCACACACACCTCACACACACATCACATCGCATCCACACACTCACAGCATCCGGCGATATCGCTTGCTTCTCGGCCTCGATACTGTGCTGCTGTGACCTTCCAGGACCTGACGGAGGATCACATGGCCAGAAGCATGTGGTATCTCCGGATGTTGTGAGTGTGAGCGCGTATGTGCGATTTCGTCAGTGTCTGTGAGTGTCTGTATGTGTGAGTGTATGCGATCGGGTGTGTGTGAGTGTATGCGATCGGGTGTGTGTGAGTGTATGCGATCGGTTGTGTGTGTGAGTGTATGCGATTGGTTGTGTGTGTGAGTGTATGCGATCGGGTGTGTGTGAGTGTCGGCAGAGGAGCACGGCGTGCTGGAGGAGGCTGGGAGCAGAGAGGCTGATCTTAGGGAAGGCTGGGAGGGGGAGGCTGATGCTGGGGGAGACTGGGAGGGGAAGGCTGATGCTGAAGGAGGCTGGGAGGAGAGAGGCTGATCCTGGGGAAGGCTGGGAAGGGGAGGCTGATGCTGAAAGAGGCTGGAAGGAGAGAGGCTGATGCTGGTAGAGGCTGGAAGGAGAGAGGCTGAGGCTGGGAGGAGAGAGGCTGATGCTGGGGAGGCTGATGCTGAGGGAGGCTGGGAGGGGAAAGCTGATGCTGGGGAAGGCTGGGAGGACGGAGGCTGGGAGGAGAGAGGCTGATCCTGGGGAAGGCTGGGAGAGGGAGGCTGATGCTGGGGGAGGCTGGAAGGAGAGAGGGTGATGCTGGGGGAGGCTGGAAGGAGAGAGGCTGATGCTGGGGGAGGCTGATGCTGGGGGAGGCTGGGAGGACGGAGGCTGGGAGGAGAGAGGCTGATCCTGGGGAAGGCTGGGAGAGGGAGGCTGATGCTGGGGGAGGCTGGAAGGAGAGAGGCTGATGCTGGGGGAGGCTTGAAGGAGAGAGGCTGATGCTGGGGGAGGCTGATGCTGGGGGAGGCTGGGAAGAGAGAGAGGCTGGGAGGAGAGAGGCTGATGCTGGGGAAGGCTGGGAGGAGAGAGGCTGATGCTGGGGACAGAGAGGAGAGGCTGATGCTGGGAGGAGAGAGGCTGATGCTGGGATGAGAGAGGCTGATCCTGGGGAAGGCTGGGAGGGGGAGGCTGAGAGAAGAGAGGCTGATGCTGAGGGAGGCTGAGGCTGGGGTAGGCTGGGAGGAGAGAGGCTGAAGCTAGGGACAGAAAAGGCTGATGCTGGGAGGAGAGAGGCTGATGCTGTGAGGAGAGAGGCTGATGCTGGGAGGAGAGAGGCTGATGCTGGGAGGAGAGAGGCTGATGCTGTGTGCAGAGAGGCTGATGCTGTGTGCAGAGAGGCTGATGCTGCGGGCAGAGAGGCTGATGCTGCGGGCAGAGAGGCTGATGCTGGTGCAGCATGGGGGATGGAGCACGATGGGGGGTGCGCAGCATGGGGGATGGAGCACGATGGGGAGTGCGCAGCATGGGGGATGGAGCACGTTTGGGAGTGCGCAGCATGGCGGATGGACCACGTTTGGGAGTGCGCAGCATGGAGGATGGAGCACGTTTGGGAGTGCGCAGCATGGCAGATGGACCACGTTTGGGAGTGCGCAGCATGGAGGATGGAGCATGTTTGGGAGTGCGCAGCATGGCGGATGGAGCACGTTTGGGAGTGCGCAGCATGGCGGATGGAGCACGTTTGGGAGTGCGCAGCATGGCGGATGGAGCACGTTTGGGAGTGCGCAGCATGGCGGATGGACCACGTTTGGGAGTGCGCAGCATAGCGGATGGACCACGTTTGGGAGTGCGCAGCATGGCGGATGGACCACGTTTGGGAGTGCGCAGCATGGCGGATGGAGCACGTTTGGGAGTGCGCAGCATGGCGGATGGAGCACGTTTGGGAGTGCGCAGCATGGAGGATGGAGCATGTTTGGGAGTGCGCAGCATGGCGGATGGAGCACGTTTGGGAGTGAGCAGCATGGCGGATGGAGCACGTTTGGGAGTGCGCAGCATGGCGGATGGAGCACGTTTGGGAGTGCGCAGCATGGCGGATGGAGCACGTTTGGGAGTGCGCAGCATGGCGGATGGACCACGTTTGGGAGTGCGCAGCATAGCGGATGGACCACGTTTGGGAGTGAGCAGCATGGCGGATGGAGCACGTTTGGGAGTGCGCAGCATGGCGGATGGAGCACGTTTGGGAGTGCGCAGCATGGCGGATGGAGCACGTTTGGGAGTGCGCAGCATGGCGGATGGACCACGTTTGGGAGTGCGCAGCATAGCGGATGGACCACGTTTGGGAGTGCGCAGCATGGCGGATGGAGCACGTTTGGGAGTGCGCAGCATGGCGGATGGAGCACGTTTGGGAGTGCGCAGCATGGCGGATGGAGCACGTTTGGGAGTGCGCAGCATGCCGGATGGTGCACGATGGGGAGTGCGCAGTATGGCGGATGGAGCACGTTTGGGAGTGCGCAGTATGGCGGATGGAGCACGTTGGGGAGTGCGCAGCATGGCGGATGGAGCACGTTTGGGAGTGCGCAGCATGGCGGATGGACCACGTTTGGGAGTGCGCAGCATGGCGGATGGAGCACGTTTGGGAGTGCGCAGCATGGCGGATGGAGCACGTTTGGGAGTGCGCAGCATGGCGGATGGAGCACGTTTGGGAGTGCGCAGCATAGCGGATGGACCACGTTTGGGAGTGAGCAGCATGGCGGATGGAGCACGTTTGGGAGTGCGCAGCATGGCGGATGGAGCACGTTTGGGAGTGCGCAGCATGGCGGATGGAGCACGTTTGGGAGTGCGCAGCATGGCGGATGGACCACGTTTGGGAGTGCGCAGCATAGCGGATGGACCACGTTTGGGAGTGCGCAGCATGGCGGATGGACCACGTTTGGGAGTGCGCAGCATGGCGGATGGAGCACGTTTGGGAGTGCGCAGCATGGCGGATGGAGCACGTTTGGGAGTGCGCAGCATGCCGGATGGTGCACGATGGGGAGTGCGCAGTATGGCGGATGGAGCACGTTTGGGAGTGCGCAGTATGGCGGATGGAGCACGTTGGGGAGTGCGCAGCATGGCGGATGGAGCACGTTTGGGAGTGCGCAGCATGGCGGATGGACCACGTTTAGGAGTGCGCAGCATGGCGGATGGAGCACGTTTGGGAGTGCGCAGCATGGCGGATGGAGCACGTTTGGGAGTGCGCAGCATGGCGGGTGGAGCACGTTTGGGAGTGCGCAGCATGGCGGATGGACCACGTTTGGGAGTGCGCAGCATGGCGGATGCAGCATGATGGGGGGTGCGCAGCATGGCGGATGGAGCACGTTTGGGAGTGCGCAGCATGGCGGATGGAGCACGTTTGGGAGTGTGCAGCATGGCGGATAGAGCACGATGGGGAGTGCGCAGTATGGCGGATGGACCACGTTTGGGAGTGCGCAGCATGGCGGATGGACCACGTTTGGGAGTGCGCAGCATGGCGGATGGAGCACGTTTGGGAATGCGCAGCATGGGGGATGCAGCACGATGGGGAGTGCGCTGCATGGGGGATGGAGCACGATGGGGGGTGCACAGCATGGGGGATGGAGCACGTTTGGGAGTGCGCAGCATGGCGGATAGAGCACCATGGGGAGTGCGCAGCATGGCGGATGGAGCACGTTTGGGAGTGCGCAGCATGGGGGATGCAGCACGATGGGGAGTGCGCAGTATGGCGGATGGAGCACGTTTGGGAGTGCGCAGCATGGCGGATGGACCACGTTTGGGAGTGCGCAGCATGGCGGATGGAGCACGTTTGGGAGTGCGCAGCATGGGGGATGGAGCACGATGGGAGGTGCACACCTCCCCCCAACACACACACACGCGCACTGCACAACACACACACACTGGGAACCACAAACAACGCCTTACACAGACACCCACACACACAGACAACGCTGCACACACACAACACCCAACACACAAACACCGCAGCACACACAAATATACGCACATACCGCACAACACACACATTGCTCAAAACATACCTCCCCCCAAAACACACCACACACACACAAACCGCACAACACACACACACACAACGCTACAGACACACAGCGCTCCACAAACAACGCAACACACGCAACACACATACAACACCGCTTTCACCCCCCGCCACACCCAGAACATGTACAGCGCCCTACACAAACACTTGGTAACTACACACAACAACATCTATATATATATATAT
This sequence comes from Anomaloglossus baeobatrachus, assembly GCF_048569485.1. Taxonomy (NCBI): domain Eukaryota; kingdom Metazoa; phylum Chordata; class Amphibia; order Anura; family Aromobatidae; genus Anomaloglossus; species Anomaloglossus baeobatrachus. The sequence goes on from NC_134357.1 coordinate 491,477,113, forward strand.
ATATATATATATATATATATATATATATATATATATATATAACAAAAATCATACATGAACTACACAATACGTAAATTCTAGAATACCTGATGCGTAGAATCGGGCCACCTTCTAGTTGTTATTATAAACAGCTAAGCAAGTTGAACATGAAATGATCTCTAAAAGGCATAAACTTAATGATGACAGATTTCCTCTGTATTTTAGGCAAAAAAATGATATTCACCTTTTACAGTTTAAAAATGCAAAAAGGAAAATGAGCTGATGCAAAAGTTTGGACACACTTGGAGATCTGTGTGCTCAGATACATTTGACAAATGTTTCAGACCTTAATTAGCCTGTTAGGGTTGTGGCTTGCTCACTGTCATCGTTAGGAAAGGCTAGTGTCATGATTCCTTTGTGCAGAGTATTTTGCCTATGGAGATGCTCTGCTGTGCTTTCCTGAGTTACTGAGCTAGCAGCATGATTGACAGCGCAGGATTCCATGTTGGCGCTGATATCTCAGGTCTTGCACCTTCCTGGTAATTGCTCATGCATCTTTACTGAGCATGCTCGCCCTGAAACCTGCCAGTTGTATTCTCTGGTTCTACAGTTGTGCCATTGGCTTGTGTCTCTCTTGGGGGTACTTTGCATGCTGCGACATTGCAAGCCGATGCTGCGATGCCGAGCGCGATAGTCCCCGCCCCGTCGCAGCTGCGATATCCTTGTGATAGATGCTGTAGCGAACATTATCGCTACGGCAGCTTCACATGGACTCACCTGTCCTGGGACGTCACTCTGGCTGGCGACCCGCCTCCTTATTAAGGGGGCGGGTCGTACGGCGTCACTGCGACGTCACACGGCAGGCGGCCAATAGGAGCGGAGGGGCGGAGATGAGCGGGATGTAAACATCCCGCCCACCTTCTCCCTTCCGCATAGCCTACGGGAGCCGCGGTGACGCCGGTAGGAGATGTTCCTCTCTCCTGCGGCTTCACACACAGCGATGTGTGCTGCCGCAGGAACGAGGAACAACATCGGCCCATCGCATCAGCGTAATTATGGATTACGCCGACGCTACACCGATGATACGATTACGACGCTTTTGCGCTCGTTAATCGTATCATCTAGGCTTTACACACTACGATGTCGCCTGTGATGCCGGATGTGTGTCACTTTCAATTTGACCCCACCGACATCGCACCTGCGATGTCGTAGTGTGCAAAGTACCCCTTAGTGTTCTCATCTTGGTTTTCTGAACCCGGACTGTTATTTGACTTTTCTCTGCTTGTTCCCTGTTCCTGTCGTGACCTCCTGCCTTCTGACCTTGGACCATTACCTTACTCCTTGTGTAACCTGTTACCAGACCCCGGCTTTCCTGACTACTCTTCCGTCCATACAACCCATACGTATTGACTAGCATCACAGCTAGGTGATGCAAATTTCACAGTTTTATAAAAACACAGCCTCCTCTAACCTTGTGCCAAAAAATAGCAGCCATAGGTTCTTCTAAACAGCTGCCTAGCACTCTGAAAATGAAAATGGTGGAGGACAACAAAACAGGAAAAGGCTATAAGAACATAACAAGGAGTTTTCAAGTTGCCCTTTCCTCAGATCGAAATGTAATTAAGAAATGGCAGTTATCAGGAACAGTGAAGATAAGGTCTGGAAGACCAAGCCAAATTTCTGTGTGAGCTGCTCATAGGATTGCTAGAGAGGAAGAACTAAGGTTAAATATTGAGGCACTAATAAATGTATATAAATGGTCTAAATATAAATAAATATAAATTTATCAGTGCCCATTTATTAATAAGGTGCTGGTAGTACAAAAGTGCAATGTGATTAAACAGCTGCAATAATATGACCAAGAATATATCAGAGTAGAGTATATACAGTTAGGTCCAGAAATATTTGGACAGTGACACAAGTTTTGTTATTTTAGCTGTTTACAAAAACATGTTCAGAAATACAATTATATATATAATATGGGCTGAAAGTGCACACTCCCAGCTGCAATATGACAGTTTTCACATCCAAATCGGAGAAAGGGTTAAGGAATCATAGCTCTGTAATGCATAGCCTCCTCTTTTTCAAGGGACCAAAAGTAATTGGACAAGGGACTCTAAGGGCTGCAATTAACTCTGAAGGCGTCTCCCTCGTTAACCTGTAATCAATGAAGTAGTTAAAAGGTCTGGGGTTGATTACAGGTGTGTGGTTTTGCATTTGGAAGCTGTTGCTTTGACCAGACAACATGCAGTCTTAGGAACTCTCAATTGAGGTGAAGCAGAACATCCTGAGGCTGAAAAAATAGAAAAAATCCATCAGAGAGATAGCAGACATGCTTGTAGTAGCAAAATCAACAGTCGGGTACATTCTGAGAAAAAAGGAATTGACTGGTGAGCTTGGGAACTCAAAAAGGCCTGGGCGTCCACGGATGACAACAGTGGTGGATGATCGCCGCATACTTTCGTTGGTGAAGAAGAACCCGTTCACAACATCAACTGAAGTCCAGAACACTCTCAGTGAAGTAGGTGTATCTGTCTCTAAGTCAACAGTAAAGAGAAGACTCCATGAAAGTAAATACAAATGGTTCATATCTAGATGCAAACCATTCATCAATTCCAAAAATAGACAGGCCAGAGTTAAATTTGCTGAAAAACACCTCATGAAGCCAGCTCAGTTCTGGAAAAGTATTCTATGGACAGATGAGACAAAGATCAACCTGTCCCAGAATGATGGGAAGAAAAAAGTTTGGAGAAGAAAGGGAACGGCACATGATCCAAGGCACACCACATCCTCTGTAAAACATGGTGGAGGCAACGTGATGGCATGGCCATGCATGGCTTTCAATGGCACTGGGTCACTTGTGTTTATTGATGACATAACAGCAGACAAGAGTAGCCGGATGAATTCTGAAGTGTACCGGGATATACTTTCAGCCCAGATTCAGCCAAATGCCGCAAAGTTGAGCGGACGGCGCTTCATAGTACAGATGGACAATGACCCCAAGCATACAGCCAAAGCTACCCAGGAGTTCATGAGTGCAAAAAAGTGGAACATTCTGCAATGGCCAAGTCAATCACCGGATCTTAACCCAATTGAGCATGCATTTCACTTGCTCAAATCCAGACTTAAGATGGAAAGACCCACAAACAAGCAAGACCTGAAGGCTGCGGCTGTAAAGGCCTGGCAAAGCATTAAGAAGGAGGAAACCCAGCGTTTGGTGATGTCCATGGGTTCCAGACTTAAGGCAGTGATTGCCTCCAAAGGATTCGCAACAAAATATTGAAAATAAAAATATTTTGTTTGGGTTTGGTTTATTTGTCCAATTACTTTTGACCTCCTAAAATGTGGAGTGTTTGTAAAGAAATGTGTACAATTCCTACAATTTCTATCAGATATTTTTGTTCAAACCTTCAAATTAAACGTTACAATCTGCACTTGAATTCTGTTGTAGAGGTTTCATTTCAAATCCAATGTGGTGGCATGCAGAGCCCAACTCACGAAAATTGTGTCACTGTCCAAATATTTCTGGACCTAACTGTATAATACCTGAGAACATCTCCTCCCGCTGGTGCCAAGTTCCAACATGCGTTTCGGCATGTGGCCTTGATCAGCACCTTATTAATTGGCAATCCCAAATTATTATTTATATTTAGACCATTTATATACCTTTTATTAGTGCCTCAATATTTAACATTTGTGCTTCCTGTTTACTATACTGCAGCTGTTTTCTTTTTAGCATATTGTACTTTTGCATGATTAGCACCCTGTTGTTGAATGACCCGCACACCCCCCTACCTGGCTTCCCCGCAGTCCTCCACATGGGTCTCCTCTGCTTCACCCTCCTGGGGCCTGTCAGGTCCTCCGGGAGTGGTCCTAGGGCATGCGCGTGCACTGCTGGTTAAAGGGTCGGTGTGCCATTTCCTGGAAGTGCCTCTCAGCCTATCGCTAAGAGGCACTGGGCACTAAAGGCACTCTCCCATTAGGGGAGGTGCCTGAGCAACTTAATTAAATTAGTGTTCAGTTCCCTAGCTAGCTAGTTGTCAGGTTCCCTTGTCCACTGTCAGTGTCTTAGCCAGTGTTCATTACTGTTTCCCTGCCCTGTCGGTACCTTGGTGCCTTTCCCTTCTGGCTGTACTATCTGCATCAGCCGTCCTGAAGATGCCTGGCTACACTAGTGACTGTACCTATCCATCCTGGCTGTGCTATCTGCCTCAGCCATCTAGGTGGTCCCTGTCTCTACTAGTGACTGTATCTGTCTGTCCTGGCCGTGCTATCTGCCTAAGCTGTTCTGGTGGTCCCTGTCTAAACTAGCGAATCTGCTAGTCTGCATCGGTGTCTGTCCTTGCCCTAGGGGGTCAGCTGCTACAGTCCCGGTCACTGCACTGGGAGTGGCACCTGGCGTCTGCCTTGTGGTGGGCACTTAGTCAAGCAACTTCCTTTAAAGGGTGAACCCAAGTCCTCCCTGTAGTCCAGTGGGTCTACTCCTGCTTGCCACCTTAACATCACCAGCAGCGAGCATTACAGTTTGCTCAGTCCATGAACTCCGCTGATTCCAGTTCTCTGCCTTAAGCTGGGTTCACACATAGCGACAGCGACAACGACGTCGCTGTTACGTCACCATTTTCTGTGACGCAACAGCGACTTAGTAAGTCGCTGTTATGATTGCTGCTTAGCTGTCAAACACAGCAGACGCAGCAGCGATCATAACGACACGCGTCGCTGTGGAAGCCATGCTGCACTTGGTAACTAAGGTAAATATCGGGTAACCATTACCCGATATTTATCTTGGTTACCAGCGTACACGCTTAGCGCTGGCTCCCTGCTCTCCTAGCCAGGGTACACATCGGGTTAATTACCCGATGTGTACTCCGGCTCCGGCTACGTGTGCAGGGAGCCAGCGCTAAGCGGTGTGCTCTCATGCTGCCAGTGCCGGCTCCCTGCTCACGTAGCTGGAGTACACATCGGGTAATTAACCCGATGTGTACTCTGGCTAGGAGTGCAGGGAGCAGGGAGCCGGCACTGGCAGCGTGAGAGCGGCGGTGCTAGTAACTAATGTAAATATCGGGTAACCAAGGGAAGGGCTTCCCTTGGTTATCTGATGTTTACCGTGGTTACAGCTTACGGCAGGCTGCCAGAAGCCGTCTCCGTGCTCCCTGCTCGCTGCAGTTCGTCGCTCTCTCGCTATCACACACAGCGATGTGTGCTTCACAGCGGGAGAGCGACGAGCAAAAACTGAAGCAGGACATTCAGCAACGACCGGCGACCTCACAGCAGTGGTCAAGTCGTTGCTGGATGACACACACAGCGACAGCGGCTGCTACGTCACAGAAAATGGTGACGTAGCAGCGACGTCACTGTCGCTGTGTGTGACACCACCTTTAGTCTTAATTGTATTGTGAGACGTCACAGATGCGGGATTAACAAAATCAACGTCCGGCCCACCTACAGTCAGTGACTGTCCACCTGAATTGTCCAGCTCCGGCTCTGTCTGAATCTGTCTGGCTGCTCCACTTCTTTTTGACGGCGATCTCAATCAATGCCAAGGTTTCATCAACCAATGCAACATGTTGAACTGTTGGCCCATCAGTTTTCTTCAGACCAGTCCAAAGTGGTGTTTCTGATGTCGCACCTCGATGGAGAGGCTCTCGCTTTGGTCAATTCCCTGTGGGAAAGAAATGACCCAATTACCACTGATATGTTGGAATTTCTGCAGGCCTTCCAGAAAGTTTTTGAGGAACCGGCCCAGGTCATCTCGGCTGCGTCCTCTCTTCTGCACTTGTGTCATGGAGTTCTGACTGTGGGACAGTATGCAGTTCAGTTCCACATGCTCGCTTCTGAATTAAGATGGAGTGATCAGGCACTGGCATCTGCCTTTTGTGAAGGTTTATCTGGGAGAATCAAGGATGAACTAGCGACTTTTGATTTAACCGCTACCCTGGATGGTCTTATCTCCTTTGCTATGCGGGTTGATCATAAGTTCCAGGTACTTTCCAACGAAGTGTCCCGTGTGAAGAAACCTATTTGCCTGGCTCCATCCTTCCAGAGGTCATTTGCATCCCAGGTTCCAGTTTCCATTTCTGAACCTATGCAAGTAGATAGTATCAAAGTGTCTGATCAACAATGTGAAAATCACTGAGGCAAGGGTCAGTGTGGAGGCGCAATGCACCTTGTCCAAACCTGTCCATTGAAACTAGATCCCTCTTGGCTTGGCTTCGTAAGAGGATGACCCTCGGTGAAAGCAGTCCTTCTTCTTCATTGATCCATTCCATGTCTGTATTGTATGGGAGAGTTCAGTTCTCTGAAACAACTCATCTGGACTCCGGTTCCGTTGGGAGTTTTGGTAAGCATGCTGTGGTGGACTGTTACCAAATCCCCATCCAACACCTTTTGAAGCCCTTGTTGGTACCATCCGTAGATGGAATGCTTCTATCCTAACCCATACGCTTCAATTCTGAGCCTGTGGAGCTACACATGGGAGATACGCATTCAAAGAATATCTTTTTTCTTGTGCTTCCAAACTTGTCCATTTCTTCTAGGTCTGCCTTGCCTCCATGCTCTTGAGCCTGTTCTGTATTGGAAATCTGGTGAGCTGCTCCGCTGGGGACTGAGATGCCATGAGAACTGCCTGATTGATGCCCCTCCGTCCTGATCTTCTCTGGTTCCTTCTTGCCAACCGGTCTCGCTTACTGCCTGTCTGCCACAGGAGAGGAGTACTTATGTGTCCCTGAATCTTTTGAGATGTTTACCCATTTGGTCCTCCCCTTCCATTGACCATTTCTTCTCCCATCAACTTCGTGGTCATCTTTCTGAAGAGTAAACTTCCTTCAGGCCTAAGGAAGAGGGGGCGTAAGAGGGGTACTATAGCGCTAACGTCTCTGCACTGCTCACCCACCTCTCTGCAGGGATAACGACTCACTTACCGCTGCCTCTAATAGTGACTGTACCTGTCTGTCCTGGCTGTGCTATCTGTCTCAGCAGTCCTGTGGTCCCTGTCTCTACTAGAGAATGGACCTGTCCGTCCTGGCCATGCTATCTGCCTCAGCCATCCTGGTGGTCCTTTTCTACACTAGAGAATTTTCCAGTCCACATCGGTGTCTGTTCTTGCCCTATGGGTCAGCTGCCACATTGCCGGTCACTGCCCTTGGAGTGGCACCTCATGTCTGCCTCGCAGTGGGAGCTTAGTCAAGCCCTTCCTGCTAAAGGGTGAATCCAGGTCCACCCTGTGGTCTATTGATCCACTCTTGCTTGCTGCCTTACCATCTCCAGCGGCAAGCCTTACAATGGTGATAATGGATTATGGTGTAATATATCTTAAAAAAAGGGGGGGATGCACTCCAAAGTTAGAGAGGAAAAAATGGATTTTAATCAGCCAATCTGACATTTCAGCTCAAAATACGGTATCAGCTTGAGAAAAACTATGCTATTTTGAGCTGAAACATTGCAACATTTTCCCACTCTCAGGCGTTGGAGAGTGTCCAATATTTTTTGGGTATATAAATATATGAAAACAGCACTGGCTGACACAGAAGGAAAATTAACCCTGTGCAAAAACAGTAAATGGGCCATTTGCAGTCCAATAACTCATCAAAATGCACAATTCTACTGACTTTGGAGGTAGAAATGGGCCTCCTTACCTCTTGGGCCCCTGTGCAGCACCAATAATATGTCCGCCTCTGGAAGACAGCATGCTGTAAGGGTTAACACAAACGATACAATGTGTTGTTGTTTACCTGCAATGTTTGTTTTAGCACCAGTAGCATATCATTGCTGTGACTAGCTGGCATGTGGCACTTGTCTGGCACGCCCCTGCAATGATAGGTTGCTGTTTGAACTATGCTGTATTGCTAAAGACCCCGTTACATGCGTCGATTTATCATGCAATCGCACCCGCCCCCTTCGTTTGTGCGTTACGGGCAATTTGTTGCCTGTGTCGCACAAAGTCGGTCACCCCTGTCACACATACTTACCTCCCGAATGACCTCGCTGTGGGCCGCGAACATCCTGTTCCTGAAGGGGGAGGGACGTTCGGCGTCACAGCGACGTCACATAGCGGCCGCCCAAGAGAAGCGGAGGGGCGGAGATGAGCGGGACGTAACATAGCTGCAGAAGACACCGCCGCTCCTGTCACCTCCACGCAGCTAATGAAGGCAATAGCGCGATCAGCTGAGCTGTCACTGAGGTTACTCGCGGCCAACGCTGAATACAGCTGATCGCGCTATTACCTTCATTAGCTGCGTGGAGGTGACAGGAGCGGCGGTGTCTTCTGCAGCTCCGGTCACCTCCATGCAGCAGAGCTGGAAGCGACGCTGGACCATATTGGAGTACGCCGGACATGGAGGGCTTTTTTGGGCTTATTAAAGTGGTGAACCAGGGTATATGTTTGTGTGTTTTATTTCTAATAAAGGATTTTTTCAGGTGTGTGTGTTTATTTACTGTAATTTACAGATTAATCATGGAAGGTGTCTCATAGACGCCTGACATGATTAATCTAGGACTTATTGGCAGCTATGGGCTGCCAATAACTCCTTATTACCCCGGTTTGCCAACGCACCAGGGCAAATCGGGAAGAGCAGGGTACAGTCCCAGAACTGTCGCATCTAATGTATGCGGCAATTCTGGGCGGCTGCTGACTGATATTGTTAGGCTGGGGGGCTCCCCATAACGTGGGGCTCCCCATCCTGAGAATACCAGCCTTCAGCCGTATGGCTTTATCTGGCTGGTATTAAAATGGGGGGGGACCGCACGCCGTTTTTTTTAATTATTTATTTATTTTCCTGCACAGTATAGACACGCACACCGGCTGCTGTGATTAGGTGCAGTGAGACAGCTGTCACTCAGCGTGGGGGGCGTGTCTGACTGCAACCAATCATAGGCGCCGGTGGGTGGGGAAAGCAGGGAATACGAGATTGATTAATGAGCGGCCGGCATTTTCAAAGTAATTGTTGCCGCGCATTCTCTGCACAGCTGTTGCTCACCGCGCTGGTGATCGGGGAGCGGTATGAGCCGGGGGAAGAAAAAAACCGAGCACCAATTTAAGTATGACTGAGAACAGCAGAAAAAAAGGTAAGTATACTGAATTTAATTGAAAAAAAAATAAAAATAAGATCGCTAGTGTAAAAACGCACACGCACGAAACGTGCTGAACACGGAAATACTCCGTGTGCGGTACGTGTAGGCACGGACCCATAGACTAAAGCGGGTCTGTGCCTGCGTGCTGCCGGCCAAAAACGGACATGTTGTCCGTGTAGAAAAGCGCACGCACGTACTTACCTCACGGACACACGTTCCGTGCGATTTTACGTGTGTGTGCCATCTACCATTGATTAACATGGGTCTCCATGTGTACGTGTCTCCGGTACGTGCAAATACGTACCGCACACGTACAAATTACACGGATGTGTGTTGCGGGTCTACGTGAGGATACATTCACTTCAATCTGAGGTAGGAAACATGTTCTGCTCTTTGAATTCTCCCATACTGCTTCATCCATATCTGGAACTAAGGAGATGATTGTTGGGATATTTCTGTTTTAATTTTTTGAACTAAATGACTATTTTTATACTTATCATATATTTTTTTTTAACTATTCTGAAAAGCCATTTGCAATGCATAAAACAGTACATGACTAATGAATAGACATGTAAATGTTCCCATATGCTACCCTGAATAGGAGGCACTTGACATTGCATTTACTGTATACCTGTTACGTGTTCTCTATTTTAAATAACATTGAATGCAGAGTGCTTCAATAGGATTACGCACAAGCATCCTAAGCCTCTGAACACGCGTCTGGCTGTTGTCCTATATGTGTTTTATCACTTTACAGATGAGTTTTGCTAAATAATTTTACAGATTTTTTTTTCTTAAGGGAGAGCTATGTTTGGAAAAACTAGGAGTGATAACTAGAATGAACCCTAATTTGAGAGCATAGAAGTATTGAGAAAACATTCCCCTGTAATCGTAGGGGCCAATTTTGTCTATGACTAAGGGGTACTTTGCACGCTGCGACATCGCTAGCGATCTCGTTAGCGATGTGAAATTCTAGATCGCAAGTGCGATCTTTTTTGGATCGCACATGCGTAATATGACCAAAGATCGCACTTGCTATCTAGAATTTCACATCACTAACGAGATCGCTAGTGATGTCGCAGTGTGCAAAGTACCCCTAAGGGTACGTTATTCTGTAACCTATGGTGATTACATTTTTTATACGCTTTTCATGATTTTATAATGAAGACTTTTGTATTTTCAGTGGCTGTGCTCTTAATTCCTTTTTCTCCAATTGTCAAAAAATAATTTGCAAGATCGTAGTCTAGGGGCCTCATTAGTCCATAGCCGCCAGACCACTGCACAATTCCTAATCTTAATGCTTTTTCTAATTCTGATACATATGTTGCACTGCAACATAATGACGTCACAGCAGCTAAGCACTACTGTTGTATGCCACTTTGATACAATGTACAGTAGTTAGTGTACAGCTTGCATAACAGAGTACATTTCGTGCCCTCCAAATAAGGCTGCTTTCACACGTCTGGTTTTTGGCGTCAGGCACAATCCGGCGCTTTGCGGGAAAAACGCATCAGTTTTTTTGCCGTTGGATGCGTTTTTTCCATCAGACTTTTATCAGCACAGGATTGTGCCGCGTTTGATCTGGTTTTTGCTGGATGCGGTAAAAATCGTCACTCTGGCGGCTACACAGGACGCAGAGAGGAACCGCATAACGCCGGATGCGGCGTTGTGCGGCATGGTGAATAATGAAAGTCTATGGGCGCCGGATTCGGTGGCATGCGTCAAACGCCGGAAGCATGTACCGGATCTGGTTTTTACTTCTGAGCATGCCCAGAAGTGATATAAATTAATTTCTGGTCAGAATATCACTCTCTCTCTCTCTCTCTCTCACACTCACTCACTCATTCACTCACTCACTCACTCTCTCACCCACTCACTGATCACTGGCGCTGCACTGCACACTGCTCAGGCGGCGTCTCCTGATTTAAAAATGCCGGCCGCTCATTATTGCATCTTGTATTCGCTGCTTCCCCCGTCCTCCGGCGCCTAAGATTGGTTGCAGGCAGACCCACCCCCACGCTGAGTGACAGCTGTCTCACTGCAACCAATCACAGCCGACGGTGGGCGGGTCTATATCTTGCAGTAAAATAAATAATTTAAAAAAACGGCCTGCAGTCCCTCCAATTTTGATACCAGCCAAAGTAAAGGCACACGGATGAAATAGCATCATGAAGATCAAGGAACACAACAGGCAGGTGCATGATACTGTTGTGGAGAAGTTTAAAGCCAAATTTGGTTTCAAAAAGATTTCCAAAACTTTAAACATCCCAAGCAGCACTGTGCAAGCGATTATATTGAAGTGGAAGGAGTATCATACCACTGCAAATCTACCAAGACCCGGCCGTCCATCCAAACAAGGAGAAGACTGATCATAGATGCAGCTAAGAGGCCCATGATCACTCTGGATAGACTGCAGAGCTCTACAGCTGAAGTGGGAGAGTCTGTCCATAGGACAACAATCAGTCGTGCAGTGCACAAATCTGGCCTTTATGGAAGAGTGGCAAGGAGAAAGCCATTTCTCAAAGATATCCATAAAAAGTGTTGTTTAAGCTTTGCCACAAGCCACCTGGGAGATACACCAAAAATGTGGAAGGAGGTGCTCTGGTCAGATGAAACCAAAATCGAACTATTTGAGCACATTGCCAAACAATATGTTTGGCGTAAAAGCAACACAGCTCATCACCCTGAACACACCATCCCCACTGTCAAACATGGTGGTGGCAGCATCATGGTTTGGGCCTGCTTTTCTTCAGCAGGGAGAGGGAAGATGGTTAAAATTCATGGGAAGATGGATGGAGCCAAATACAGGACCATTCCTGAAGAAAACCTGTTGGAGTCTGCAAAAGACCAGATAATGGGAAGGGGATTTGTCTTCCAACAAGACAATGATCCCAAACATAAAGCAAAATCTACAATGGAATGGTTTACAAATAAACGTATCCAGGTGTTAGAATGGCCAAGTCAAAGTCCAGACCTGAATCCAATCGAGAATCTGTGGAAAGAGCTGAAAACTGCTGCTCACAAACGCCTCCATCCAACCTCACTCAGCTCGAGCTATTTGCAAAGGAAGAATGGGGAAGAATTTCAGTCTTTCGATGTGAAAAACTGATAGAGACATACCCAAAGCGACTTGCAGCTGTAATCGCAGCAAAAGGTGGCGCTACAAAGTATTAACTTAAAGGGGACGAATAATATTGCAAGCCCCAATTTTCAGTTTATTTATTTTTTAAAAAAGTTTAAAATAAGCAATAAATTTAGTTCAACTTCACAATTGTGTCCAACTTGTTGTTGATTCTTCACCATAACATTAAACTTTTTATCTTTATGTTTGAAGCCTAAAATGTGAGGAAAAAAGGTTGAACAATTCAAGGGAGCCGAATACTTTCTTAAGGCACTGTATGTAAAGCACTGTGGAATTAATGGCAGTATATGAATGAATAAATATTATTATTATTATCTTTTTCTCATCAGACGACAGGACATGGTTCCAGTAATTCATGTCCTTAGTCTACATGTTTTCAGCAAACTGTTTGCGAGCTTTCTTGTGCATCATCTTTAGAAGAGGCTTCCTTCTGGGACAAAGGCCACACACAAATTTGATGTGTGGTGTATGATTTGAGCACTGACAGGCTGACCCCCCACCCCTGTAACCTCTGCAACAATGCTTGCAGCACTCGTGCATCTATTTTGAAAAGACAAACTCTGAATATGAAAGAAAATGAATCCCTAGGTCCATATTCAGATACATATTATGAAGAGTCACCAGACACAAGTATGTTCCTACAAAAGACCTCCATAGAAATATTCATATGAATTAGACTACGAAAATATATCAATTTCATAGTAAAAATACACTTTATTTCATCCATAATGATAACATGATTTCACAGGGATATAAAATTGAGCAGAAAAAAGTACAAAACGTGCACATGTTAAAACTGCAAATTGCAGGGGGGTGTGTCCAATGCACCAACGTCCAAGGGAATTTCAGTAATGTCACAAAATGACCATCACAACCCTCCAAATGTAGAAAATAGATCACCAAATCAGCGTATGACCACATATAACCACATCAGTCATAATACAAATACATCAGGTTATTATATAGAACATTTCATATAGAAAAAAACATCCAGATAAATGGACATTGCAGTTCAGGTGGCCAATGGAAATGCACTACCCGGCTGCTGACACACCACCCTGCACCTCGACGCGTTTCGCGTTCTGCACGGTGTCTTTGGCAATACACCCGGGTATGTCACTTGTACTTCATTAGGGCCTGGGTGAGATCGCACCCCTCCTTATCTGATAGACCCTGGCATGTCAGCAGCCGGGTAGTGCATTTCCATTGGCCACCTGAACTGCAATGTCTATTTATTTTCTATATGAAATGTTCTATATAATAACGTGATGTATTTGTATTATGACTGATGTGGTTATATGTGGTCATACGCTGAGTTGGTGATCTATTTTCTACATTTGGAGGGTTGTGATGGTCATTTTGTGACATTACTGAAATTCCCTTGGACGCTGGTGCATTGGACACCCCCCCCCCTGCAATTTGCAGTTTTAACATGTGCACGTTTTGTACTTTTTTCTGCTCAATTTTATATCCCTGTGAAATCATGTTATCATTATGGATGAAATAAAGTGTATTTTTACTATGAAATTGATATATTTTTGTAGTCTAATTCATATGAATATTTCTATGGAGGTCTTTTGTAGGAACAAAATATGAGGCTGAGCACGTGCACCCAATTTCCTTGGTCTACAATGGCAGGGCATGTTGTGAGTTGAACCTGTCTTGTTAAACCTTGATATGGTCTTGGCCATCGTGTTGCAGTTGAGTTTAACGGTGTTGGCAATCTTATTATAGCCTAGGACATCTTTATGGAGAGCAACAATTCTTTTTTTCAGATCCTCAGAGACTTCTTTGCCACAAAGTGCTAAGTTGTACCAAGGGTATGATCGATAACACCAAATTTAACACACCTGCTCCCCATTTTCACCTGAGACCTGTAACACTAGTGACACTGTAATTGGGCACAAATTGGCCATTTTCACTTAGGAGTGTACTCATTTTTGTTTAGACATTAATGTCTGTGTTGAGTTATTTAGAGGTGTACACCAATTTTCACTGTTATACAAGCTGTACACTGACTACATTGTATCAAAGTGTCATATCTTCTGTGTTGTTGGATGAAAACATATAATCAAATATTTACAAAAATGTGAGGGGTGTACTCATTTTTGTGATATACTGTATGTGTTATCTATAATTGCACAGCACCCATTCACCTGAATATACTACCATGTCACACATGAGTGGAGGAGCCGTTAAAATGAAGGTGTCCTGGTGATCAGGTGATTGCTGTGGTTTTGATATCCATAAGCACTTTTACCAGACTAACCTGGATTTGTGCTGTGCATTATACATCCATACAAGTGAATGGTCGATCACTATCACGTTATACCAGAGTATGAGGATCGGAAGCCTGTTTTGGCTAATGTAGGGGTCCATAACTGGTGAATCCATCCCTCTTCCATGATCAGCATAGGCCTGTGCTGGGCCTGTGATCTATTAAGATCCCTATTGGCCTCCTGAGGAACCTTTCATGGGGAAACGCGTCGAAGGCATGGGTGAGAAGTACTACATATCAAATAATAGTAACAACGTCATACTGACAAAACTATACACCGTTTTTGTAGCTTTATATGTCTATCTTAAGCATTATACTACCGTATATATGTAGTTTTATATGTCTACTGTAAGGACCATATTATCTATGTAAACTGTATCTATCAGAATTATACATTGTTAGGGGGATCATAGGATCATAGGATTTTCTAGGGACAGCCATCGAGGAGCAGAGACGCCACTGTAGCTCTATTTAATTAGAGTGCCAACCTCCAAGGATAGGTGGTTACATCTCATAGGGCTTTTATACGGCTATTTTAGAGCCCCGTGGTGACTGGCCTGGTGTTTATTAGGGGACTTGTTTATTAGTGGATTCTGTTAAGAGTGTCTAAAATTGGAGATCAGCAGCAGAGAGTGGACCCACTGGGCCACAGCACACAGAAAACCTGAGGGGTGTGACTATGGCTGACATCAAGTTTTCACCAGAACCTCTGATGGTAAGGGTGTATTTGGCTTCAAGTGGAAACCAAGTGCTACTCAGGGAGACTCGGTGCTGCAATAGCTGACCCAAGGGGTATAGACACTGACAGTCTCCGATGAGGCAGGTGTAGCCGGGATGGCTGATGCGGCAGGCTTGGCCGATAGAGTACGATGAAGCACCAGCCGATGTGGTACAATGCAGCAGCGGTCGGTACAGCAGGCTAGGATCAATAGAGTATGATGCAGCAGTCGGAATAGCAGGCTTGACCAATATGGTACAATGCAGCAGCAGCTAAGTTAGCAGGCTTGGCCGATGTGGTATGATATGGCAACGGCCGTAACAGCAGGCTTGGCTGATGTGGTATGATGCGGCAGTGGTAGCCGTGATGGCAGGTTCAGCTGATATGGAATGATATAGCAGGAGCAGCTGGGACTATAAAACAGACAGGTGTAAGTAACACAAAAGTAGCACATAAGTAAGGGACCTGAACAACTAGCATCGAGTTTCTAGGATTAGACCATGTTGCCCAGGCACCTCTCTTAATGGGAGGGTGCCTTAAATACCTAGTTCCTCTCATCCACAGACTGAAAAGCACTTCTGAGTTAGGGCAAGATGACCCTCTAAGAAATGGTGCATGTGCTCGAGTGCACCCTAAGAATGCTCCTAGGTGGCATGTGTGGTGTGCACAGGCTCCAGGAGTCAAAGGCAGAGACTAGGAACAGAGCAGCCACCACTAAGCAGTCAGGTGGGTGAGTGTGCCGGCATCCCTGCCGGTGGAGGGGGACAAGATAGTACGTTACATGGGCCCTCTAAGTCTGCTTTGTGGCCTGTTTACAAGCGCTAATACAATAATAAGACGCTATTTTATGCTCTGAGCATAGGAGTAACGATCACAGTCGCAGAAAGCGTGACTGGACTCATGTATAAGCGGGGTCCATCGATACCAGCAGCTATTGCAGCTGGATGTGCTCCTGAGGATGCATGCTCAGCTTAAATGTATTGAGGCGTTGGGACCTGGTGGGTCTCTTCACAATAATACACACTGCCGACCAATCAGAGGCCAGCAGCTAATGTTAGCATGCGAGTCACTGGCAGCGCATTGGCAGTGATGTCATGCGCTGCCCATTGCATGCATCCTGAAGTCAGCTGCCGGCTACGGTAGAGGACACAGCACGTCATGGGAGCTGGAGATAAGTAGAATTGTTTATTTTTTATATTTGTTGGAGAAGAGATGCAGAACACGGACATTATAACATGAAGAAGCTCAGGATGGGGCACATATATTACTGGAAGGGGCCCATAATGGGGGGCTTTATGCCAGGAAGGAGAACATGTATTACAGAAAGGGGCCCAGGATGGGGGACATATATCACTGGAAGAGGCCTAGGATCAGGCACATATATTACTGGAAGGGGCCCAGAATATGGGGCATTATAACAGTATGTACGACATATATTACTAGAAGAGACCCAAGATAAGGAGCATCATACCAGGAAGGAGAACGTGTGTAACTGGAAGGAGCCCAGGATGGGGGACATTATACCAGAATGGGGAACATGTATTACTGGAAGAGGGCCAGGATGGGGGACATATTACTGGAAGGAGGGGGTCATTATACCAGGATTGGGGACATATATTGCTGGACGGATCTCACAATGGGGGATATCCAGGTGAAACCAAAAGTTTACATCCACTTTCTAAAAAGACACATATCATGTTTTTCTCACTATCTGACATGAAATCAAAATAAACCTTTTCTGTTTTTGGTCAATTAGGAACCAAAATTATTTATATTTGCAAAATATGAAAATAATGAAAGAGAGAGAATGTTTTAAGGCATTTTTTATTACTTTCTGCAAAGGCAAAAGTTTACATACATTTCATTAGTATTTGGTATCATTGCCCTTAAACTGTATGACTTGGGTGAAACGTTTTGGATATCCATCCACAAGCTTCTCACAATAGTTGGTGGGAATTTGGGCCCATTCGGGGCCCATTCCTCCTCACAGAACTGGTGTATCTGAGCCATGTTTGTAGATTACCTTGCTTGCACCTGCCTTTTCAGCTTGCCCATAAATTTTCAATAGGATTGAGATCACGGCCTTGTGATGGCCACTCCAAAACATTGACTTTGTTATTCTTAAGCCACTTTGTAACCAGTTTGGCAGTATGCTTTGGGTCATTGTCCATTTGGAAGACGTATTTCAACCCAAGCTTTAATTTCTGGTTTGATGTTTTGACATGTTGCTTCAGTATTGCCACATAGTCTTCTCGTAATGCCATCCATCTGTTTTGTGAAGTGCACCAATTTCTCCTGCAGCAAAACAACCCCACAACATGATGCTGCCACCCCATATTTCACAGTTTGGATGGTGTTCTTAGGCTTCAAAGCTTCTCCCTTTTTCTTCCAAACGTAATGATGATCATGATGAACCAGACTTGTGCAAGTCCACAATTCTCTCCCTGAGATCCTGGCTGATTTATTTTGACTTTCCTATGATGCAACACAAAGAAGCAGTGTGTTTCAGGTGTGCATTAAAATACATACACAGGGGTGTCTCTAATTAACTCATGTTGCCAATAAACCTATCAGAAGCTTCCAAAGACATGACATCATCATATGGGCTGTCCTATATTGTTTAAAGGCATAGTACTCTTAGGGTGGCTTTACACGAGTGCGTACCTGCCCCCATCGTTTGTGCGACACAGGCAAATCGTTGCCCGTGGCGCACAAAATCGCGCGGACCCGACACACTACTTACCTGCCCTGCGACGTCGCTGTGACCGGCAAACCGCTTCCTTTCTAAGGGGGCGGTTCGTTCGGCGTCACAGCGACATCACTAAGCGGCCGCCCAATCAAAGCGGAGGGGCGTAGATGAGCGGGACGTAACATCCCGCCCACCTCCTTCCTTCCTCATTGGCGGCGACCGCAGGTAAGGTGAGGTTCCTCGTTCCTGCGGTGTCACATATAGCAATGTGTGCTGCCGCAAGAACGACGAACTACATCGTACACGCAGCAGCAACGATAATTGAGAATAGGGGGGCATGTCACCGATTAGCGATTTTGCGGCCGGATGTGCGTCACAAATTCCATGACCCCAACGACATCGCTTGAGTGATGTCATAGCGTGTAAAGCGGCCTTTATAACATTCTCTCTCATTATTCTGGCAATTGGCAAATATAAATAATTTTGGTTCCTAATTGACCTAAGACAGGAGAGGTTTATTCTGGAAGGGTGGCAGTGAGCCAGCAAAGGACTAGGCAGAGAACAAAGTTGCCAGGACAGGTGAGTGGCAATCTGAACCACCATTATTCTTGCTTCATGGTAATCGATTCACAAAAAAATGTGGTGAATCCGAATATTTTGTGAAAGTTAAAGCAAATGTGATTTTTCTCGAATTGATTCTCATCTCTATTGCAAATTACTGTTCCCTCTAAGGTTGCATTTTAGAAATGACAGAGTTAAAAAAAAATACCACACTGCTGATAGATATAGCTGTAAGTGAGCTGTTTGACCTCATTAGTATATTTGAACTCTTTCCTTTCCAGATTGGGCAGCTTAGCGGAAACACCACTGCCTACAATGCTACCTCTGTCATTGTATTAGTGTGATAGCTGCCTATCTTGGCTCTTGCAGCTTCACATTCATTCTGTCCCATGAGGACAAGCTCTGTTAATATCCCTAATAAAAACATATGGATATCACAGAGAAGAATTCCCTTGCTTAGAAGAAGCTTTGGTAGGCATGAGCAATCCAAATATTACCATTTTTATGAATGTTTTCATTAAAATGATCATTTACTCTGCAGCTGCAAATGAACACCAGGCTGCATCTTTCCAATAAATTAGACACACTAAATGGCCTTACTTTGGTGAGAGAACTTTTTTAACCCCCTATTTGCGAGCGATTATGATGGATGATGATTTATTTTACTGTAGACTGTAAAGCAAGGTGCATTCCACCACAATTTACCACTCTGGGTGTATCTGTCATGCTGACATCTAGTGGTTACTGGGAAAACTGCAGCATTTTAAGAATTTATTTTTACATGAACATACATGCAATATGATAATGCAAAAATAGTAATTTTGTTTATTTTCATCCCCCTTGTGTCATATTTACTCATAATTGATGATTGCAGTGCATTCCCACAAATGGATGTACATGTATAGCCTGGCAATCGTGCAGGCACAGGAGCTGTGCCCTGCAATTACTGCCGGGAGCTAGGCTTCAGTTATAGTCAAGCCCCAACTGTCACAGTGCCCGCACCACCATCCCTGGCTGTTTAACCCCCTAATCCCTGCAATCAATAGCAATTGCAGCATTTAGGTGGTTTAATTAATCTACCAGGTGCGTGTCTACAGAAGCTGGGCACTACAATGTATGGACACTACAATGGCATATTTGCAATTTTCACTCAGCAAAATCCATAGCAACTTGTTCTTGCATCTGGAAAACACCCATGAAGTCAAAATAGCCACTACACCTGTGAATAAATTCAGAGAGGGGTGTCATTTCCAAAATGGGGACACTTGAGGGGGAATAATGTTCTGGCACTTTCGGGCTCTGTATATGGAGTCCACAAGCTATTCTAGAAAAATCTGTGCTCCAAGGGTCAAATAGTGCTCCTTCCCTGGCTTGCAAGTCTTGTTGTGTGGCTACTAAGTAATGTACAGCCACTTATGGGGTATTGCCATGCTCAGCAGAAATTGTGTGACACATTTTGGTGCCAATGTTACCGATTTTGCAATGTGAATATGTAAAATTTGTGACTAGGACAAACTTTTTATGGTACAAATGTAGTTATTTTTCTTCACCTCTCAATAGTATAAAATTCTGTGACACACCTTTGGTGTCAAATGTGCTCACTGCACCCAGAGATGAATTTATTGAGGGGTTTATTTTGTATAATGGGGTCACTTAGAGGGGGTTCTGCTGTTCTGGCAAGTCAGGGGCTCTGCCAATATGACATTGCACCCACAAACCATAGCAGCAAAATCTGCATTATAATATGGCACTTCTTCCCATATAAGCTTTACACAGTGCCTGAAAAGTAGTTCCCGATTACATGTAGTTTATTGGAGAAATTGCACAACAAACTGTGTGCTCCATCTTTGTCCTATTACCCAAATTAAAAACTTGGGGCTAAATACATTTTAGTGGTAAAAATGTAATTATTCTTTTTCACCCCCCGATGGTATTAAAGTTTGTGAGGCACATGTGGTGTCAATATGCTCCCTGCACCTCTAGATGAATTCATTGAGGGCTGTAGTTTGTAATATGGGGTCACTGATGGAGGGTCTGCTTTTCTAGTACGCCAAAAGGTTCTGCCAATGTGACATGGCACCCTGAAACCATCCCAGTAAAATCTGCACTGCAATATAGTGCTCCTTGTCTTCTGAGTTTTGTACTGTGCCTCAATAGTAGTTTTCGACCACATAAGGGGTATTGTCGAACTTGAGGAGAAATTGTGTAACAAATTACACCTTTCGTTTTCTGCTATTAACTTTTGAAAATTAAAAACTTGGCACAAAGCAACGTATTGGAAAAAGTGGGAAATTTTCATGTATTCAGAAAAATGTTATACAATTCTGTGAATCACCTAAGATTTAAAAATGTTCACTATGCCCCTATATAAATTCATTGAGAGGTGTAGTTTCAAGAATGGGGTCACTTGTGGGGGTATCTGCTGTTTTGGCATGTCAAGGTAACTTCAAACGTGACGTGGCATCCACCATCTATTCCAGCCAAAATAGCATTCCTTCCTTTCGGAGCCAAGCCATGCCGTGTACCCAAACAGTAGTTTTCCACCACATATGGGGTCTCGGTGTATGCAGGAGAAATTGCACAACAAATTCTTTGGGCCATTTTTTCCTGTTAACACTTATGAAAATTAAAAATGTGGGGCAAAAGCAACTTGTTTGTGGGAAAAAATGTATTTTTTCATTTTCACAGCTCAATGTAGTAAAATTCTGTGAAGCATCTCTGGGTTCAAGGTGCTCACCACACCACTAAATTTGTTGAGGGGTGTAGTTTCCAAAATGGGGTCACTTGTGGGGGGTTTCTACTGTTTAGGCACATCAGGGACACTGAAATTGTAGTACATTGCGTCTACTTCTTATAAGTCAAATGGCGCTCTTTCTTTTCCAACCCCTGCTGTGCGCCCAAACAGTAGTTTTTCACCATATATGTGATATCTTCATACTCAGGAGAGATTGCGCGACAAATTCTTTGTTGTTCCATTTTTCCCTGTTACACTTATGAAAATGCAAAATTTGAGGCTAAAGCAATATTTTTGTGGGGAAAAAGTAAAATATTATTTTGGTTTTATACATTTTGTTGGAAAAATTAGATATTACTGATAGTCTAGACATAATTAGAAAACTTGGCCTGTTTAGGAATGTGAAAACGGGCTTTGATGACAATGGGTTAACCATTTTATGCTACTAAAATCCTGCATGGCTTTGCTTTAAAAAAAAAAATAAAAAAATCTCACATTAAGGGTTGGCTGGAGTTAATGCAGCATTTTCGTGCAGACGTATTCAGTAACACATCGGATGGACACTTACAGTGTAGATGTGATGTACAAACCTCATTAGGAAGCCCTGCCACTGATTGGCCAGGAGGGCAATCAATTTAATAATAGATGAGGATTTTTTTCGGTCATGAGCGGTTTGCCTTTTTATCACTGGCATAGAATTGGATGTAATTCATTCCAGGGCTTCTCTAGGGATATCCGCCAGCTGTTCTTGTCCTGAATTCCTGGAAGGGGAGCCCAGTGCATTCCTGTAATACACATTGATTTCCATTCATACTTTAACAGCTGAGAAGAAGCAAAGCCTAGAGCAGCCATTGAGAATTCAGGACAGGCAGAGAAATTGTCTAGACTGGGGTGCTTTATGGGCTGCAACGACTCGTTCAAAAATTAATATTTCACAGAATGAGCGATTCCGAAATTGCAAGCCTTCTTTTACCATGTTCTTCATATTAAAGGGGGTTCTCTTGTTTTATTGTGAGGAATTTGGGCATTTTCAGATAGGTGACTCCTTAGATAACAACCAAGAGCACCCTTCATTAAAGGAGTTATCTCAAAATGTCTTGTTCGGCGGGTGTAGCAAGCGTAGCGAGGTGCGTTCAGACCTACGTGTGTCTGATGCACAACAAAAAACAAACAAAAAGGGGGGCACAGGGGACACGAAAACAATGGGAGGCCCTTGAACTAGTGAGAGGGGTAGGTGGGCACCTCCTAACCTCAACTTCAACTGTCTCTTCTCTCCTAACCAGTCCCTATACAGTCTCCATAACTGTCGCCGAACAGGAACCTGGGTCCCTCGGAAGACCCTATAGTAGCCCTCACTAGTGAGGGGCAGGTGGGGTTTACTAGACCTCACCACTCACCACACACCAGGGAAGTAAAGACAAACGGGGAAAATTAACATCCAAAAGGATATTGCCTGAGCACAGGAGCTAAACTTGCAGAACATTCTTCCTCAAAGGCGGCCAGGACACAAATGACTTTGTATCTTCAGCAGAGAATGCTGGGACATACCGCTATTTAAAGCTGAAGGGTGTGACTACTTAGTAAGTGCAGCTGATAACTCAGCAAGGAACTGCTTTGGAAAAGCTGCAGTAGCAAAACTGGCATTTAACCACTTCAGTGCCAAGAGAAATTAAACCCATTTAAATGAAAAGAGCCAGATGACAGGCTCCCGTCTAAAGGCTGTCACTGATCTCATCATGCATGGAGACAATCGTGAGACAATATCTCACATTGGTAAAATTACAAAGTGCTTGTAAAATGAATAAACTTTTTAATTTAAAGTTTTTTTAAAATCTCTGTTCCCAAGAAGGGATGGATTTTTTTTATTTTGTAGTTTATAGGTCATTGCCTAGCTTACTAGCCACCTCTGGAGTCTATCTGTCACCAGTGACTAAAGGTGTAAGGCCAGGAGACGAGAGATATCCCAGCAAATGGTGGAACAAAGTGGGAAGACCTGGGTAGTGTTACACAGGGAGATCCCCAGGTGAGCAACACAACACAAAGATTACACAATACAATGATAAATCTTTGCGTTAGGGAGAAGGGAGTGGAGTCCCCTCCTAACACTCAGCTGAAAACTGATCCCTGCACTCCTTAATGTCCCTAAACGGGTCCTTCCCCACCCCCCCCATGCACCGATCAAGTGCCTAGGGCCTCACTGGTCCAGATCTCACCCTTAATAGTTAGGGCCAGCGAAATGCTAGTCTCGCCACTACAATAAGACAACACGGGGTAGATAAGACAAACAGGTGGGGAAAGACAAAACCAATAGCACTCCTTGGTTTCTTCAGTAGGAGTCTATGCATCTGCAATAAAAACGACACCACAGCTATGCATCGACGAGCTCCTTCCACATGATCAGCATAGATATGAGCTATAGCCTGCATAGGGAGGAGTGAGGAGTGGATATTTATAGCAGAAAGAATTGGCTGCAGCTGAGGGAACAACTACCTGTTAGATCACTGCAGGATACAAATGAACTTTAACCCCTTCAGTACTGGATGGAATTAGATATACTCCAACTCAGGGTAAATGGAGAGCTGACACTAAAGTGGATCTGCAATCCACAATATGCTGTGATCCCAGATCCCTCCAAGATCACATCCGGGCATGACATACTCGTGACACTACCACAGGTGGTCGGTTTCCTAGGCAAAGAGCATGTACCTATAAGTTATAAGTTACTGTATTTGCCATACAGCTTGGAAGTGCAGCTGTGAAGCTAGCCAGATTCCTAGCCACTGGGGGCCGCCTAGGGTTGGGTCTTAAGGCAGTCACCAAACATGTGGGGCTGACACCCACTAGCGACAGGGAACCGGGGGAGAAATAGCCACCAGGGGGAGTTAGGAGCAACACAACAGTTAGGCGTTCTCCAGAAGGAGAGGAAGAGAGCAGTCGATTTTTACCAGTGGCTCTAGTGGGACGCAAGAGTCCATACGGTTGCCGAGGGGAGAACTTCATTGCTCCCTCGGAACCGGCACAGGGCAGGATGCAGAATCCTAGGGTGGATTATACTTCAGGTTGCCCACCAAAATCTGCAGGCCAGGGGGATTGCACGTCCCACCGGCCCCTACAGTTCCCAGAGCACAGTGCTACATAGGATCTGGGGTCGTGTTCCAAGGCAGGCCCCACAACGGACCCGCGGCACCTGCATACTGGACGGTAGTAAACACTTTCCAAGAACCGGGGTCCCCAAGAAGCTTCAAGCCACGGGAATACACATTTAGAATCGCAAGGAGGAAGGGGCCACCGTGCACTGTACCGGTTCTCACCTCCAACAGATTCGGGATAGGCTGGGGCCCATCACGGCGGTTACCGTCATCTTCTGGGTAAAAACAGGACTGTGAGTAAAAAAAAACATGAACCCACAGCTCGGGGCTACGAAACCTGGCAAAAGGGCCCCCTGTGACATCCCCAGACCCAACATCACCAGACCCGGCGACGAGTAAAGTTAATCCCTTGCCCTGTGAGTGCTACAAACACACTTCTTTGGAGAAGCAATAGACAGAACTTTATATGATGTTACTGGCCATATTACACCCCGCCATCATCACCAGGCCACAGGATAGAGCAGCATCTGGTCTGCTTTATGTGTACAGCATGATGTGATGTCACTTCTTCTGAGGTCATAACTGCACAACACAATATATGTCATTTGGTTAATATTGGAATACTGGATACTGCTATAAAAGACTATGCCATAGATTTAAAACAAATGATAAGTAATTGAGCAGATCAAAACCATTGACTTTGGTGATAAGTAGTTTTTGTCTGTGTTGATACTAGTTTGAAGTTATGTCCACACCACACTAGTTTTGAACTGTGTTTTTAAGGCTGTGTCCACACTAGGTTTTATGCTGTGTTCATACCAGTTTTATGTTGTTTCCACATTATTTCAAGTGTGTGTACACTCTAGTTTTAGGCTGTGTCTATGATGCTAGCTATCGTCACTTCTCATAGAAAAGCCGTAAGGCAGGAAAGTCATGAAGTCCAGGGTCAAATACCAGAATGTACGTCAAAGGCAGAGGGGCAAATGAGAACAGGTCACAGTCCAAGGTCAGAAGTCCAAAATGGCTACAAACCGAGACAAAAGGGATTAGGGAAACTAATACTCAAAGGGAAAGTCCAAGGTCAGGCATTAAAAGATCAGAACACAAGAGCACCAGGCACGCACACCACTGAGCAAAGCTACGACTGGCAATGTTCTGCCCACTGCCCACCAGCTAAATAGCTAGGCAATCACTAAGAAAGGGCGACACCTGGAGGAAGCCCAGCTGGCCCGACCTGACTGGCTGCTGGACAATCCTGAATAGGATGAGGAGAGTCAACACGCCCAGTCCCTAATTGGGTGGCTGGGTTATCCAATCACAATACTGACAACCCAGCACACCCCTGACAACTATAGGGTGGCTGAGCTGTCACTCAGTGAGCGGTGAATTTGTGACCACACCAGTTTTATGTTGTGTCCACATTGTTTCTGGGTTTGTGCTAGTTTTAGGCTGTGTCCATCATAGTTTTCGGCTGTGTCACAAACTAGTTTAAAGCGACTCCAGTCAGTATAAAATTTTCTAATCTTGTACAGGTTTTCAGTGTAACCCTTGTTGTGGCCAAAAATGTAAAATGGTATTCCTGCCAACTCCAAGATCCTATTTCAATATGTAGTAGATGTAATAATATTAGCAAATACCTCCAATTAGAAATGTAATATAGTATTCCTGATTAGCCATGTCTCTTACCTCATGTGCAGAGCATTGCAGCTTAGATATTTATGGTTAAGACCATGAGCAACTAACTAACTCACTATATGAGTGGACGTAACCATGGATACTTACGCTGCAATGCCCTGCACATGAGGTCAGAGACATGGCTAATCAGGAGAACTATACTACATTTCTAGTTAGAGATATTCGCTCATATTATTATTACACCTACTACATATTGGGACAGGATCTTGGAGATGGGAATAACCCTTTAAATGTTTGGCCACAACAAGGTTTTCCCACCTTGTTGCCGTCTATCGCCACCCTTTGACATTAAAAAGACAAAGTTGTTAATCAGAGAAGATGGTGTAGAGATAGCGGGGAAACAAGTAGTTGGAAACGTGCACTGACCTTTTTTACCACGCCAAGGGTGCAGCGATCGCCTGTACTGGATTGATGTCATACTGTGCTGAGAATACCATTAAGGCCGTGTTCACATACATTTTAGGTTATGTCCAAACTAGTTTTACACTATTGTGACGCTCTGGCAAAACCAGGTAGTCACAGATAGGCCCCTGCATA
Source organism: Anomaloglossus baeobatrachus (assembly GCF_048569485.1). Lineage (NCBI taxonomy): Eukaryota > Metazoa > Chordata > Amphibia > Anura > Aromobatidae > Anomaloglossus > Anomaloglossus baeobatrachus. The sequence continues at coordinate 491,503,604 of NC_134357.1, forward strand.
ACACCGTTCCCTCACTAGGAAACACACAGCCGACCAGAAACCCTAGTCACCCCCCTCCCTTAGGGACAGACAGACACACCAGTGGGCGTGACCAGGCAGTTGGGACACGCTCACCCAGGGGTCTAGACAGCCCGGGGTGGGAAAACAAGCAGATTAGCTTAGAGTTCAGTTTGGAGAGGAGTGTGGGCTGGAGCTAAGTGTAGCTCCAGCAGGTGAAGTTCAAGTTGAACGGTGCCAGGGTTGGGGAGCCCTGGTGCCTTGGCTAGCAGGCAGATGGTGGTCTTCGTCAGCAGGAGACGGGAAGACGGCTCAGCGGAGCCGAGGTGGACCGGGACAGGGTTGTAGCCCGCCGTTACCGACATGGGGAACCGACCCGGAAACCGTAGCACAAAGGGGGGTACTCGACCCTGAAGCCAGAACCGGAACCAAGCGGACTGGTTAATTCACCGATTGAGGCCAGGACCAGAGGTCCTGTCCTACCCAAAGTCCCTCATAGAAGACAACAGCCCATCGATAGGGATAAGATGTCACTGCCAGGGCCCATAGATCTCACGGGCCAGCGTCTGCGGGCACGGCTCCTTAAGCCACATCCAGCCGGGAGCGGACTCCTGAGTTTCACACTAGGAGAGTCCACCTTACACAAAACAGTGCAGAGGAAAAGGATAGAAACCACCAGCCGAGTGGGGGACCCGAATGCAACAGGCCACGGCATTGGCCACCATCACCTTGGTTTACCAGAGACTTGTGTGGTTCATTAACTGTGAGTACACAAACACTCCCTGCGATCGCTATCCCCCGCTCAGTGTCACTGGGTCCCGGGGCCATCATCCCTACCCACGGAGGGGTTAACAACTTGCTGCACAACATCTCCCCCGGGTGCCCTGCAACAGCAGCGGTGGTGTCCCACTTCACCACACACCGTGGGTGGCGTCACGAACTTACTACGGCCTAGCCGTACGTCCCCCCCATTTATTCGGCGTGTCCGTGAGACCCCCGGGTCCGGAGACCCTCAAGCCACCACACCAGCAGGCCCAGACCCGAGCAGCGCTGGCGGCACACTATGTTCTCACTAGTTTTAGCCTGTGTCCACACTCACTTTGTGAAGTACATTTACCCTATACGTCAAGAGGGTATTCATAACTAATAGTGTACAGTATAATATATTATAGTATAGATAGTCCAAAATAGTGATATCTTTCCATACAGGGGATAATACAAATATTTTATTACCTACAATCAATCCAGAATCAACCAAAAAGTATTTATTTTGCATTAATAGAAAACAATGTGTAATGTGCAGACATGTCGGGTCTTAAACTCATGACAACATATTCACAGTACAGATGAAAAGATGCCCATTCACATAAGAGTGTTGACATGGCAACCCCAGAGCAAGCGTAATGTGTACCAGATCAGTAAAAAGGAGAGAAAGACAAAGCAGAAATTAGGAATAGGAAAGATGAACGAAGATGTTGGCAAGTTATTTGCGGTAGAGTAATGTATTTCAACCTCCAGAGACATAATGCAGACTATGTGTCTCCTTACATCCCAGAAATCATTAAGAAAGAACAATATACGTGCAGGACAAGAAATTGAATGGCAGGTGTCTGAGAAATGATTCTGTAACACAGATGGTCAATTAAGATGCTCCGAAGAAGTCCTCAGATAAACCGAGGTGTAGTTATAAGCTGTGTGCATACAATATGTGGTGTACGGGCATAGGCATCCCTGAAACATAGCCTATCTATATCTATTTATTGACACTTTACTAACTCTCATAAGTGGGATGGAGCATGGCACATGTGAATTGAGTCATTGACAGCTTGCGGATTGGGACTGCACGTGGAGAGAAAGTAGAGTCATCTGGATGAGCCTTTTTCATTACATTGGTTGGAAAAAAAGACACAGGTCAATTATGTTCAACCTTTCTCCACTAGTTATACATTTCTCCACCAGTTATACATTCTCTATTGCTAGATTATTTATAGCTCACAATGCCATTTGTTGTGAGAAAATAATCCAGTCCTTTTTTTAGATGATTTATGTGCAATTACTACCTCTTGGTTGGGCTTTCCACAGTCTGACTGCTGTAACTGTAAAGAACCCTATCCTATTTATCTGTGGTATTTGCCCTCCTACATAAAGTGAATGCCCCCTGGTCCTTAGATTGGTCTTCAGAAGGAATAAATCACACATACAGTCAGGGCCAGAAATATTTGGACAGTGACACAAGTTTTGTTATATTAGCTGGTTACAAAAACATGTTCAGAAATACAATTATATATATAATATGGGCTGAAAGTGCACACTCCCAGCTGCAATATGAGAGTTTTCACATCCAAATCGGAGAAAGGGTTGTGACCAGACAACATGCGGTCTAAGGAACTCTCAATTGAGGTGAAGCAGAACATCCTGAGGCTGAAAAAAAAGAAAAAATCCATCAGAGAGATAGCAGACATGCTTGGAGTAGCAAAATCAACAGTCGGGTATATTCTGAGAAAAAAGGAATTGACTGGTGAGCTTGGGAACTCAAAAAGGCCTGGGCGTCCACGGATGAAGAAGAACCCGTTCACAACATCAACTGAAGTCCAGAACACTCTCAGTGAAGTAGGTGTATCTGTCTCTAAGTCAACAGTAAAGAGAAGACTCCATGAAAGTAAATACAAAGGGTTCACATCTAGATGCAAACCATTCATCAATTCCAAAAATAGACAGGCCAGAGTTAAATTTGCTGAAAAACACCTCATGAAGCCAGCTCAGTTCTGGAAAAGTATTCTATGGACAGATGAGACCAAGATCAACCTGTACCAGAATGATGGGAAGAAAAAAGTTTGGAGAAGAAAGGGAACGGCACATGATCCAAGGCACACCACATCCTCTGTAAAACATGGTGGAGGCAACGTGATGGCATGGGCATGCATGGCTTTCAATGGCACTGGGTCACTTGTGTTTATTGATGACATAACAGCAGACAAGAGTAGCCGGATGAATTCTGAAGTGTACCGGGATATATCTTTCAGCCCAGATTCAGCCAAATGCCGCAAAGTTGATCGGACGGCGCTTCATAGTACAGATGGACAATGACCCCAAGCATACAGCCAAAGCTACCCAGGAGTTCATGAGTGCTAAAAAGTGGAACATTCTGCAATGGCCAAGTCAATCACCAGATCTTAACCCAATTGAGCATGCATTTCACTTGCTCAAATCCAGACTTAAGACGGAAAGACCCACAAACAAGCAAGACCTGAAGGCTGCGGCTGTAAAGGCCTGGCAAAGCATTAAGAAGGAGGAAACCCAGCGTTTGGTGATGTCCATGGGTTCCAGACTTAAGGCAGTGATTGCCTCCAAAGGATTCGCAACAAAATATTGAAAATAAAAATATTTTGTTTGGGTTTGGTTTATTTGTCCAATTACTTTTGACCTCCTAAAATGTGGAGTGTTTGTAAAGAAATGTGTACAATTCCTACAATTTCTATCAGATATTTTTGTTCAAACCTTCAAATTAAACGTTACAATCTGCACTTGAATTCTGTTGTAGAGATTTCATTTCAAACCCAATGTGGTGGCATGCAGAGCCCAACTCGCGAAAATTGTGTCACTGTCCAAATATTTCTGGACCTAACTGTATTTATACATATAAGGGTAGGATTCCACTTGTGAAAGACTCGCACGTATCTCGCATCGCATCTCCCGGGACGGCCTGCCTTTCTCCTGACAGGAGCGGGTCAGCTGCATCTATTTCTATGCAGCTGAGACGCTCCCATCGGGAAAGAGGCAGGCTATCCCAGTGATGCGATGCGAGATACGCGCGAGTCTCTCGCAAGTGGAATCCTACCCTAAATGAGATCTCCTCTCAGGTTTCCTTTTTTTAATCTAAAAAAAAGCCAAACTTTTCTAACCTCTCATCATATGGATGACCTCCATCCCATATAATAATCTAGTGGCCGCCTTTGAACTGACTCGAACTTCCCAATGTTCTTTCTACTGTGTCACATTAGTGGGGGGGGGGGGGGTTAAATTATTTTTCAATGTTTTGCTTTTATCATATCATGATTGCCATTAAAAAAAAACAAAATTAGTAATCTTACAGTTTTTACACTGGCCACTGGATTTTTTTAGACTCATACTTTCTGGCCTTTTGGGAGAAAGGTTTTTAACAGGCTCTTTATCAGAAGAGACAGGATTACACTGACAGGTAAAACCTCTATACTCAGCTGATAACACAGAATCCACCAATCACAATAGGTGATATCACAGCTGACCTGCTCTCCCTCCTTGCTCATCAGATACTTTAAGGCCTTTGGCCACATGAGCACTACTGCGAGTGCATCGCATGACACTCGGCTCCTGCTCTGCTGCAAGTGTAAGGGGTACTTTGCACACTACGACATCGCAAGCCGATGCTGCGATGCCGAGCGCGATAGTCCCCGCCCCCGTCGCAGCTGCGATATCATTGTGATAGCTGCTGTAGCGAATATTATCGCTACGGCTGCATCACATGCACTCACCTGTCGTGCGACGTCGCTCTGGCCGGCGAACCGCCTCCTTATTAAGGGGGCGGGTCGTGCGGCGTCACTGCAACGTCACACGGCAGGTGGCCAATAGGAGCGGAGGGGCGGAGATGAGCGGGATGTAAACATCCCGCCCACCTCCTTCCTTCCGCATAGCCGACGGGAGCCGCGGTGACGCAGGTATGAGATGTTCCTTGCTCCTGCGGCTTCACACACAGCGATGTGTGCTGCCGCAGGAGCGAGGAACAACATCGGACCGTCGCGTCAGCGTAATTATGGAATTCTCTGAAGCTACACCGATGAAACAATTACGACGCTTTTGCGCTCGTTAATCGTATCATCTAGGATTTACACACTACGATGTCGAGAGCGACGCAGGAAGTGCGTCACTTTCGACATGACCCCACCGACATCGCACCTGCGATGTCGTAGTGTGCAAAGTATCCCTAAGCCGAGTGACATGACACTGTGATGCGATCACAGCACAGCCGCGGAGGAGAGGGCGGGCGCTGCGGAGAAGAGAACGGAACTAATCTCCCTATCTCCTCCATTGTCAGCTGATGCGTATATCGCATTGTACTCTGCTGTAATGTGAGTGCTGTGCGATGTTTGTCTTGCACCCATAAACTTGTATGGGTGCGAGAGAAAACTAATCAGATTTCAACCGCAGCATGCTGCGATCGTTTTCTCGGTCCGATTAGGGCTCAAAAAAAAAAAAAATCGCTCATGGGAGCTGCCCCATGAAGTAATATTAGTCCGGGTGGAATGCAATTTTATTTTATTGCATTTTACGCGCTCCGTTTTACTTGCCATGTGTCCTTGGCCTAATAGCAAAGATAGTGTCGGGGTTTGGTTTTTTTGTGGCTAATATTCATGGGTTGTTTCCTGAACCATAAGCTACAGTCTAAGAAATCCCAGTAGCCAGTGTGAAAATTGCAATATTTGCATTTTTAATACAAATTATAATATGGGGGAAAAAATTATTGCCAAAAATAATAGAAAAAAGTGTATAACACAAAAACCTAATTTAAACAATAAGTGATTTTCTTAAAAAAGGATCTGTCACCAGTTTTTTGCTTCCTCATCTGAGAGCAGCATAATGTACAAAAAGAGACCGTGATTCCAACAATTTGTCACTTAGATTACTGGGTGCAGCAGTTGTGATACAATCAGTGTTCTTAGATGTAGAATGTAGTAGAGCTGTACATTGTCTATTGACAGTTAGATGCTTATCAGAGGAGGGGTTTGTAGGTTTAGCAGGTGAGACCAAAAGTCCTGGCAGTGATAGTTTACTGGTGATAAAACCTTCATTGTAAGTAAATGTCAGGACCTGGAGGACTGATGGGCCCAGGAGGTGGATCCACTGGACCGAGTATCCCACCGGGGGGCAGGGTACACGGCAGCCGGAGCACTGGCGTGGCCGGGACAGGTATAACCAGGTCAGCAGAGTCACAAAGTTCTTCAGGACGGTAAGGAAAACAGGCACAGGTACCAGGGAGCAAAGACAAGAAGTCTACAGGACACGGCACCAGGGGGCCTGAGCACCTAGCACAAAAGACAAAGCTTCTAGACACGTTGATCAGGCAACGCCCCTATGGAAAGGCCAGTCTTATATATCCAGCACAGCCGTATGTCACATCCTGCTTCAGGTGTGCTGGGTCCATAAAACCAGGAGAGTGGGCGCGGCCTGGTCCTATACAGAGGCATGAGGCTAATACTCAGAGTCAGACTCATGAGACCAGGAGCAGGACACAGGAGAGCACGAGCGGGAGCGGCGGCCATGACCGGTGGACACGTGGAGTGGATCAGTGGGTAAGGAGCAGTGCAATGACGGTGAGGCCGGATCAGTGGGTACGGAGCGGTGGTGCGATGCAGGTGCGACTGGATCAGTGGGTACAGAGCGGTGGTGCAATGCAGGTACGACTGGATCAGTGGGTATGGAGCGGTGGTCCGATGCAGGAACCGGCTCAGTGGGTAAGGAGGGCTGCTGGGACACCGGGAGCGTGACAGTACCCCCCCCTTGAAGCCCCCCTCCCCGCGGCCGGGACATGTAGGCGCGCCGAAGAGGGGCAGCAACGTACTTCCGGGACAACCAGGACCGAGCCTCGGGGCCGCAATCCACCCAATCGACCAGGAAGGACTGCCTACCCCGGACCGTTTTCATGGCCACTATGTCCCGTATCGGAGAACCCAAGTCAGCGGCAACGGAGGCAACGGATAAGGGAAGACAGTCAGAAGCAGGACTGGAGTCGTGGGCGACCAGTTCGGGCGTCTCGGACCGGGTACAGGAAAGTGTGTCATCCTCAGTAGCAGGGGGCATCAAAGTCTCAAGTGCCAGGGATGGTGGAACGACGCTGGACTGCGTCGACTCTGCTTCTGGGTCCGGTGGCACCACAGGCACAAGTGCCAGGAGCTGTGGTACACCGCTGGACTGAGTCGTCGCCTCTTCTTCTTCCTGCGGCATAGCAGGCTCGGGTGACAGGGGCCGAGGAACGGGCTGTAGGCAGTGGTCATGACACGAGGACCCCCAGCGGTTAATAGCGCCAGAGTGCCAACTAATGGCAGGGTCATGAAGTTGAAGCCAGGGCAGACCCAACAGGAGCTCAGGAGCCATCCTCGGGATCACAAAGAAGGTGATGGTCTCAGTATGCAAAGTGCCAACCTGGAGTCTTACTGGTTCAGTGGTATATCGGACAGGTTCGTATAGCAGTTTGCCGTCCACGGAGGCGAACCAGAGGGGCTTGGCAAGCGGGATCACAGGTACTTGGTATCGATCCACTGCAGACTGGCGTATGAAATTACCCGCCGCCCCAGAATCGATGTGGGCCTCTGCTGTGAACCTGGTCTTCTTCGTCGTCACCTGGACAGTCTGTGTAAGTGGAACGGAGGGGATTCCGGTGCCAAGGGTAGCGGTTCCCACCATCCCTTGGGCCTGGGGTCTACCAGGTTTCTCAGGGCATGTCCGAAGCATGTGTGACCCGTCTCCACAATAGAAGCACAGGCCCAGGGCGAGCCGTTCTGCACGGCGTTGCTTGGCTTGGTTCAGTCGGTCAATTTGCATGGGTTCCGGAAACATGTCACAGGAAGGCAGGGGCAAAGGAGCGGTAGGCCTCTGCGGGGACAAGGCGTGACGGGGTGGTAGCTTCTCCCGGAATACCTCTTTGGTTCGCTCCTGGATACGGAGGTCAATCCGGGTGGCTAAGGATATTAAAGCGTCCAAGGTGCGTGGAACGTCACGGCCAGCAAGCTCGTCTTTGACGCGGCCAGAGAGTCCTTCCCAAAAGGCCGCCGTCAAGGCCTCATTGTTCCAGCCCAGCTCAGAGGCGAGCGTGCGGAACTGGATGGCGTATTGGCCGACGGTCAGGGTCCCTTGGCGTAGCCGGAGGAGCGAAGAGGTCACTGTGGTGGTACGTCCGGGTTCATCGAATGTACTTCGGAAAGCGTGCAGGAATTCCCGGATGTTAGTGGTCATTGGATCCTCATTCTCCCACAGGGGGTTAATCCAGGCTAGAGCTTCGCCTTCCAAGTGCGACATCAGGAACGCCACTTTAGCCTGGTCTGAGACAAACAAATGAGGAAGCAACTTGAAATGCAGGGAGCACTGGTTCAAGAAGCCGCGGCAGGACTTGGGATCCCCTGCATAGCGAGGCGGAGCAGCGAGGCGAAGTTGCGAGGCCGTGGCGGAAACTGGTTCGGAGCCGGAGACTGGTTGCTGCGTGGACTCAGACGAGGCAGCGGTCTGCAGCGTATATAACCGGTGGTCCATGGACGCCAGGAATTTCAGCATCCGGTGTAAGGTGTCACGCTGTTGCACCAGTTCCTGGCGTAGTTCGGCCAGCTCAGACGCTTGTGCTCCAGCGGGATCCATGGCCTGATCAATCTGTCAGGACCTGGAGGACTGATGGGCCCAGGAGGTGGATCCACTGGACCGAGTATCCCACCGGGGGGCAGGGTACACGGCAGCCGGAGCACTGGCGTGGCCGGGACAGGTATAACCAGGTCAGCAGAGTCACAAAGTTCTTCAGGACGGTAAGGAAAACAGGCACAGGTACCAGGGAGCAAAGACAAGAAGTCTACAGGACACGGCACCAGGGGGCCTGAGCACCTAGCACAAAAGACAAAGCTTCTAGACACGTTGATCAGGCAACGCCCCTATGGAAAGGCCAGTCTTATATATCCAGCACAGCCGTATGTCACATCCTGCTTCAGGTGTGCTGGGTCCATAAAACCAGGAGAGTGGGCGCGGCCTGGTCCTATACAGAGGCATGAGGCTAATACTCAGAGTCAGACTCATGAGACCAGGAGCAGGACACAGGAGAGCACGAGCGGGAGCGGCGGCCATGACCGGTGGACACGTGGAGTGGATCAGTGGGTAAGGAGCAGTGCAATGACGGTGAGGCCGGATCAGTGGGTACGGAGCGGTGGTGCGATGCAGGTGCGACTGGATCAGTGGGTACAGAGCGGTGGTGCAATGCAGGTACGACTGGATCAGTGGGTATGGAGCGGTGGTCCGATGCAGGAACCGGCTCAGTGGGTAAGGAGGGCTGCTGGGACACCGGGAGCGTGACAGTAAACAACAGCACATAGCCTGATATCAGTGTTTTAATTCCTATATCATATTGTTCTCTGATTATATAACAAAAACCTGCTGACAGATTTCCTTTAAGGAAAGACACAACTTTACATGTTAGTGTGTGTTCCCTGTCAATAGCGATACTATATGTACAGTACAAGTGCAGAGATGGTCCTGGAAATCATATTTGAGGACTGAATTGAGTTGTTTTATTTACAGTCTCTCCTTAGTAGAGAGCTCAACGCGAAACGTACGTCGGAGTCTGGGGGCAATTTATGTTCTATTATGGTGCTCACTTATTGTGTTGATTTAATGTTATATTATTACATGATGTCACTATAATTGTACCTTTTGAGTTGCAGTGGAGGTTTTTTTCACTTATTTATAGTGTTATGGGAAAAAATGTCTTTCAGACTGTTTTTGAATGTTTTTGTGACTTGTATTTTGATTTTGTGTGACATGTATTTAGAATTTTAGATTTTATATATATTTTGTTGCACTTTCCATACTTATATATAATTTACCTGTGCCCTAGCCTATACGTTTCTATGCTTGGTTGTATCCTATCCTCTTATACTGTTGTTTTTATGTGATTTTATAATATTATACAATAAAGAGTTTTATTTTGTGTTTATTTTCACTCCTTTTTTCTGTATTCATAATATGTTTGGTGATCTTTGATTCAGAATGTTTCTGTCTTTGGTTTGTATAGACATACTATGTTGAATGTGCTAGACTCAAGCATTATGCACTTTGGTCAATCCTTTTTGTTTTGTTTTGTTAAAAAGATCCTTCAACAGTAAGCAGATTACAGGTTGTTTCACTGCTGAAAACCTAGCGATCAGCACTAATCTTTGCTAAAACCTTGCAACAAGTTCTGAGTTTTCCTACAGTGCCCCTGCAGGACAAATGAAGCATTACACAGAGCTCATTTCAATCAATGCACTATCCAATGAATGCCTGGACTGACGAGAAAGGATCTTTGTAGCCTGAGTGGATAATAGATGAGGGTCTTCAATGGAGGAAGTACTTCTATTAACTAAACATTTATTTATGTGTTTGCTTTAGAAACCCAATTTGGAAAAAAAAAATAAATAAACTGTTTAATACAACACTAATGTATGGTATTTTTTCCACTATATTTACATATACATTGAATTTGAATACTGTAAATTTGATACCATTGGTGTGGAATTTTTGGCAAGCTGGGGCATTTCGGATGAACGTTATCTGAAAGAATTGGTTGGTGTCAATATTGACCCCTTGGACGACAATACCATAAGTTAAAATGAGAATGTGGCAAAATAAACCAAACAATGTCTCCTGTGATCTGTGGCTTGGTCTGGTCTTCTATTGATTGGATGGAGATCTGTTGTTCGCTACATCACACAATGATTGAAAAAAAAACCCAAAACAATTATGGATGATCAACTATTTGGCAGATGATTGCGATTGATCTGCATCAACTTGGTCCTGGTATTAGAAGGCTAAATTCATACAAATATTACACACCATATGTATATGTAAAATATATACTTTATCATGATTAGACAATAAAAACAGGATAATTTGGAAGGCATTGCCACACAGAAAAATGATCAACAAAATACATGGTAAGTAGTTATACACAGTCCATATGGTTCACCTAAACTAAAGCTTCCTCATGGGGCAACCCCCATGAAGAAGCTATAAGGGAAACTTACTGGGTATTACTACTTATCCATGTAGTTAGTGGCTCATTTTTCTGTGTGGATATTCCCTCCATATTATCTTATTTTATGTAGGTTTCTATATGTATTGTTATAAAAAAAGTATCTATTTTACTTATACCATTGTATGGTATGCAATATTTGTATGAATTTGTCACTGTATAATGTATATTTCACATAGTGATACTTAAAGGGGAACCTGTGACCATGAAAATACAGTCCAATCTGAGTTGATTGATATAAAAATAATAATATAGAAGGCATTTCCACACAGAAAAATGAGCAACAAACTCCATGGGTAAGTAGTGATACACAAGTCTGTATGTTTCACCTAAAGCTTCCTCATGGGGTAGCTCAAATGAAGAAGCTATAGACAAAACATAATAAGTATTACTACCTATCCATGTAGTTAGTGACTCATTTTTCTCTGTGGATATTCCCTCCATATTATCTTATTTTTATGTAGGTTTTTATATGTATTATCATAAAAATATCTATTTTAAATATACAGTTGAAACCAGATATTTACATACACTACCTAAAAAGACACATCTGCATGTTTTCTTTCTATCTGACATGAAATCAGAAGAAAAGAATAAACCTTTCCCATTTTAGGTCAATTAGGATTAACAAAATATTATTTGCCAAATGCCAGAACAATGAAAGCGAGAGAGAGAATGTTTTTAGACTTTTTTATTACTTTCTGCAAAGTCAAAAGTTTACATACATTTCATTAGTATTTAGTACCATTGCCCTTAAAATGTATGACCTGGCTCAAACATTTTGCATATCCTCCCACAAGCTTCTAACAATAGTAGGTAGGAATTTGGGCCCATTCCTCCCGACAGAATCGGTGTAAAGGGGGCTTTACACGCAACGACATCGCTAACGAGATGTCGTTGGGGTCACGGAATTCGTGATGCACATCCGGCCTCGTTAGTGATGTCGTTGCGTGTGAAACGCAGGAACGACCGTTAACAATCAAAATTACTTACCTAATCGTTGATCGTTGACACATTGTTCTAATCCCAAATATCCTTGCTGTTGCAGGATGCAGGTTGTTCGTTGTTCCCGTGTTCGTCGTTAGTGACGCACATCCGGCATCGTGTGACATATCGTACCGTGTGACACCTCCGAACGACTGTGAACGAGCAAAAATACTCACCTTATCATTGCTCGTTGACACGTCGTTCATTTTCAAAATGTCGGTCCTCCTTCTGCGCGCCAGTTGTTCATCGTTCCCGTGGCAGCACACATCACTCCATGTGAGACCCTGGGAACGACGAACACAGTTTACCTGCGTCCTGCCGGCAATGCGGAAGGAAGAAGGTGGGCGGGATGTTACGACCCGCTCATCTCCGCCCCTCCGCTTCTATTGGCCGGCCGCTGTGTGACGTCGCTGGGATGCCGAACGTCCCTCCCCCTTCATAAAGTGGATGTTCGCCGCCCACAGCGACGTCGTCTGGGAGGTAAGTGCGTGTGACGGGGGGTTACCAAATTTGTGCGCCACAAGCAACTAATTGCCCGTAACACACAAACGACGGGGGCGGGTACGTTTCACCTAAAGCTTCCTCGTGGGGCAAACCCCATGAAGAAGCTATAATCGAAACTTACTGGGTATTGCTACTTATCCATGTATTTAGTGGCTCTTTTATTTGTGCGGATATTCCCTCCATATTATCTTATTTTTATGTAGGTTTTTTATATGTATTATTATGAAAAAAAACTTATACTATTATTACTTATACTATTGTATGGTATGTAATATTTGTAGGAATTTATCACCGTACCATGTAAATTGCACATAGTGCTACTTAAAGGGGAACCTGTGACCATGAAAATACAGTCCAATCTGAGTTGATTGATATATATTTTTGGTAAAAGAGTAGCCTATGCTTCAATAATTTAGTCCACCTTACTTTTTGGAATTTTTGGTTTAGGGGGTAGTCCAATCAGTGACTGACGGGGTTCTTTATATAAATGTGCATGCAGAGATAGCTGTCAGTCACTGATAGGAGTGTGCCGCCCCCGCGTTAGCAGCCTGCCGCCGCTGCTCGGATCCGGATCCGCGGTGGATCGAGGGGATCTCCGGACCCGGGGGTCGGGGTAGCGTGGCCACTTGGAATAAAGGGGATTATTTACAGGGGATTGTAAGGAAAGTTCGTGACGCCACCCGTGGTGTGTGGTAAGATGGAGTACCACTGCTGCAATGGGGAGTACCCGGTGGCGATGGTGCGGGCAGCCAGATGTTTAACCCCTCCACGAGTAGGGGGAATGCCCCGGGACTCAGTTTGGTGACGGGAAGATGCCGTTGGGACGGTCAGGGATCACTTTAGTACTCACTCAGTCCAATAACGCTGACACCGACAACCGTGGTAAACCAAAGTTCTTGATATTACTGCAGCAGGGAAGGAGCACGCCTGGATCCCGTGCCCGTTGGTGTTGCTTGTTAGCCTGTGACCTGTTCCGTGGCACCTTTCTTCTAACTGGTCCCTCTAGCATAGAACTATCAGGTCCCGCTCACCAGCGTGGCCAACTAGATGAGCTTGCTCTCAGGGTTCACACTTGGGATTTTCTGGACTATGTATTGGGAAAGTCCTATCCCCCTCGTTGCGCTAGTACCCCGATTCTGGAGTGGGTGGAGAACGGATCTTGAAGGCTCCATCCTCGTCGGGTAAATTGTCAAGACGCCTGAAGCTCTTTCCTGACCCAGGGTCCACGTACCCCGTTGTGCCCTGGCCCCCGCCCGGTGATGGCACAAGGCCGCCGGCTGTCCTCCTTGACAGTCCGTGCCCCTTGTCACGATCCCCCTGCGACCGGGGTCCAGCTCCTACCAGGCCCAGACCAACGTCTGCCACCTAGTAACTCAAGGAGCCCAGCTCCTGACCTCCTCTCACCTTCACCTCCAACACTACACTTCCCCATGACCTCTCCTCTTGAGAGTCACTCTTCAACTCATTGTCTCCTGACACTCCTGACCTCCCCTTAACCAACCCCCCAAGTGGGCGACCCCATTCCCTTCAGGTCAGCCACTGCTGTGTCTGGTGGCTGTGGTGCAGAGTGTTCCTAGGATATTGATTAGCTTGTTCTTAGCAACACCAAAAGTCAGGGATCAATCACCAAGGAGTAGGTGGTGTATACTGTACAGGAGGGCAGACTGCACAACACCCCGTGACGATCTGATAGGCCAGGGCGTCACAGGAGCGCCCCTGAAAGAGGAAAGGATTAAATGATGAAATCATCGGTTAAGCAACACAACAATGTATATCAATCTACTCTGCTCCTGCTGCTCTATAACATGATGCCTGCAGCTTGGACTGTATTTTCATGGTGACAGGTTCCCTTTAATAAATCAGCCATTTCTGTTGTCCAATATAAGAGGGGCGTTCATTAGTGTAATGTAAGTAAATGCCAATTGTTAGATTAGCAGGTATTTAATAGCGCTAAGTGTTGGGGTCGGCATACATTTATATCAAAGTATCTTTAGCGGCGTACAGTAGCTGCACCAGCTGTGAAAGCGTTAGCATATTGACATCATAATGGGGAGCTTGCACATTGGTAGGTTCCCATAATCTGACTTTTTCAATAATCCAGCTCTTCAGATTCTGACAATCGCACATTACATGTATAATATATCTCTGCACCACGCTGAGGTTTAGTGTACAGGGTGGTGAATACATGGATGGAAGATCTCCTGCCCAGCGGCTTCCCTGTTCCCTTCTTATGAAAACACCATTTTTCTCCTTGCTGATACCTCCCTGCATTCAGTCATCGCTGCCAAACACAGATTAGCATATCCACATTTGAGATCATTTCCCCGCTCTCATTTATATGTCTAAATACAAAAACATATTTCTGTTCAGCGTTTCACAGAATACTGCATTTTTTAAGCCACAGATTGAATATTTAATGAAACTGCATCCCCGTCTCAGCCAAGGTAATGCAATATTGATGGATGCAGAGCAGAAGCTGGTAGGAGGGAGCTTCACAAAGCTTTCTAGGTGTTATGCAACATGCAGATCCATTAATTATTAGCTGTGAAGGGTGCTCTGCAGGCCTACAGACTGGGGTCTCTATTACCGGAAGCGTAGACCCCACTCATTATAATAGATGAGTTATATACAGGTGTAAAACACTCGCACTGCAAAACACTGGGATGGTGGAGGGGGGGAACTGTGAAGATTGGAAAGAGGCGAGATCAAGGATTGCTGTTACAGGGAGTTTATTACTGTGAGTTGAAATAAGGCCGAAGAGAACATACTCATTGACATTCAGTGACGGACCTTCTCCTGCTAAAGGAAATGAGAGGGCTTATTTTATAGCTACGCGAGGAAAGCCTGCCTGACGGTAAAGCCTGCCCAAAGCCTTTTATTTGGATCTTCCACATAAAATATAATACCATAAAAATAACAACATGATTTATCTAGATTTCTCTTGACCCAATTCAAAAACGTTCCAATGGAAATTGGACTTGTCCACAGCAAGCTATGATAGTAAGGCTAGTTTCACACTTGCGTTGGACGGGATCCGTAGCATTGCGTTGTGTGACGGATGCAACGGATGCGTTGCATATACTGGCACAACGGATGCTACAGATCGTACAAAATAACGCAATCAGTTGTAGGTTTTTTTCCTTGACTTTACACATCTGAGCATGCGCAGTTGTGTAAAGACGGATGCGTTAACGGAATCCGCCACCATAGACGTCCATTATAAAAACAACGGACGCCGACGGAATCCTGCAGGTTGCGTTTTTTTGACACTCCGCTAAGTGCAGAAAAATGCTACATGCAGCATTCCATCCGCCCGACGCTCACTGACAGTCAGCGTCAAAACAACTGATGCGCTGCGGGGCGGATTCAATGCAAGACCATCCGTTGCTATCCGTAGCTAATAGAAGTCTATGAGGAATATAACGGTTTCCTGTAACGGTTACCGTAATTCCTCAAGGCTGCGGATAGCAACGGATCCCGTCCAACGCAAGTGTGAAACTAGCCTAACATGGTTTGTAAAAGTGCATCTAGTTCAGCCCCTGCAATGTTGGATCAGGGGAACACAAAAAGCACCCAGATACCTATGTTATTTATCTTAGGGGAGAAATGTCCTCCAGATTCTAAAATTGTCAATTAAAATATATCCGTGAGACGTCCAGCAGATGTCCCAACTTAGTGACTTACTATTTAGGTGGTCCTACCTAGCGAGTCCCGTGGTCTGATCTTAAAGAGCATGCCTGCATGCACAAAACGCAATCTCCGGTGCCATTTTATAGAACACATTGCGGTTCGACTATGATCGGCAGGGGCGCATGCGTGGATGTAAAAAAAAAAAATCAGCGCACGCGCTGATGCCTCTCATAGTATTTACCACAGTGTCTTCGATAAAATGGTGCCATTTTAAAGAAGACAATCATTATGTCAATGCGCACGTGCCGTCAACAATAGCAATGGCGGCGCGATATTCTAATAAAGAAAAGGAGGCACGTCACAGAGGACACTGGAAAAGGACTTTACAGCGAGGACCCCATCCACAAAGGCCTGACCCTGTTGCATCCATCAAAGTGCAGCGCATTTATGCAGCTTTGATCAAAGATATTTCTGCAATCAAGCATCCGATCATTCTCCAACAGGTATGCCTGGATTCAGCATCTTACTGCCTGTATGGCACTGCCTTTACCTCATATGGCAAAATCCTCGTGGTTGGTTCTCTTTAATCGCTTTATCCCTGATCCTATTTTCAATTTCCTGATCAGGCCAAATGTTACAATTCTGACCAGTGTCACTTTATAAGGTAATATGCTTCAATATTTCCCATGCTATGCACACTGAAGTGTACACATGGTAATTAATGAAAAATAAGGTTTTACTTAAAACTACTACACCAGACCTGCCCAATTCTTGTATAGACTAGAGGTCTCAGCTGCGCAGTCTCTATATGGCCCCTGCGCAGACTGGCACAACCCTAATCGGATAACTCAAGTGGCCATTGGCACATTCGCTTCCTAAGTGGCCATCGAGGGTTCCACATACAGTACAGACCAAACGTTTGGACACACCTAATTCAAGAGTTTTATTTATTTTCATGACTCTGAAAATTGTAGATTCACATTGAAGGCATCAAAACTATGAATTAACACATGTGGAATGAAATACTTAAAGGGGTTGTCCGACAGAAACTCAAAAATTTTTGGTAAGCTAATCTGTGCTGTATTGTCATATAAAACACCC
The DNA here is from genome assembly GCF_048569485.1 of Anomaloglossus baeobatrachus. Classification (NCBI taxonomy): domain Eukaryota; kingdom Metazoa; phylum Chordata; class Amphibia; order Anura; family Aromobatidae; genus Anomaloglossus; species Anomaloglossus baeobatrachus. Next base: position 491,520,621 of record NC_134357.1, read on the forward strand.
CTACATTGTTATTTTTTGTTTACTAACTTTTGTTGCTCTTGAATTATGACTTTATTCTCTGCAGCTCTTTGTTTACATTCAGCGCTAGCAAACATGACCACTTCCTGTGCCAAACCTCCCAGTCACAGCTGGCACCGCCTGGCCTCAGTGTCCAGCCCCTCCCCAGTGTCCAGCCTCGCCCCCTGCACACACATTCCATCTCAGTATTCTGCCCAGCACTGACCTGTTATCACTACAGCATTGCAAATAACAGCCCCACATCGGGCTCTGCACCACACACACATATGGCTCTGCACACCACACACACATATATGGCTCTGCACCACACACACATATGGCTCTGCACTGCACACACACATATGGCTCTGCACATCACACACATATATGGCTCTGCACCGCACACACACACACATATGACTCTGCACCGCACACACACACACATATGACTCTGCACCGCACACACACACACATATGACTCTGCACCGCACACACACACATATGGCTCTGCACCGCACACACACATATGGCTCTGCACCGCACACACACATATGGCTCTGCACCGCACACACACATATGGTTCTGCACCACACACACACATATGGTTCTGCACCGCACACACACATATGGTTCTGCACCGCACACACACACATATGGCTCTGCACCGCACACACACACATATGGCTCTGCACCGCACACACACATATGGCTCTGCACCGCACACACACATATGGCTCTGCACCGCACACACACATATGGCTCTGCACCACACACACACATATGGCTCTGCACCGCACACACACACATATGGCTCTGCACCGCATGCACACACGGCGCTCTGCACCGACCCCCCCCTACCCCCATAGGGAACACATGTAGGGAGTACTTACTCACCCATCCTCGGTCCTCGCCGCTCCTGCACGTTCGCGCGCTGTCTGTGGTGTGGACATATCAGCACAGTAGTGACGTCACCCCTGTGCTGAAGAGAGCACAGACAGCGGGACAGTGATGAGAAGCAGCGCTGCGCTCCCTCTTATCAGCGCTTTCAAATATATCGGCATCTGTGATCTGTGATGCCGGTATATTTGAATATGTGATCCTGAGCAGGGGCCCGGTGCTGGCGCTGACACCACGGCAGCCGCCACCAGGCCCCTCCCCAAGGTGACGGACCCCACAGCAGTGCAGGGGGAGGTTGTGGGCAGAGTACGGGGTGCGGGGGAATGTGTGGGAGGGTGCAGGGAAGGGGGGCGGAGACTCACGCACTGTACCAGCCCAGCAGGGCGGCAACATGCTGTTCGAGATTTGCATGTCAACATGGCCCTGCCCATGTTGACATGAAATGAACGGAAGCAGCAAAATTGCGGCAGGAGCGGTCACATGACCACTCTGTGCTGGGGGAGAGGGGCTGACAGCAGGGCAGGTAAGTGGTCTCTATCTACTTACCTGCCCCAATGTAGCCCAATAGGGAAATAATAAAAAAAAAGTCAAAATAAGCCGGATAACCCCTTTAACAAATAAGTGTGAAACAACTGAAAATATTTCTTATATTCTAGGTTCTTCAAAGTAGCCACCTTTTGCTTTGCTTACTGCTTTGCACACGCTTGGCATTCTCTTGATGAGCTTCAAGAGGTAGTCACCGGAAATGGTTTTCACTTCACAGGTGTGCCCTGTCAGGTTTAATAAGTGGGATTTCTTGCCTTATAAATGAGGTTGGGACCATCAGTTGTGTTGTGCAGAAGTCTGGTGGCTATACAGCTGATAGTCCTACTGAATAGACTGTTAGAATTTGTATTATGGCAAGAAAAAAAGCAGCTAAGTAAAGAAAAACGAGTGGCCATCATGACTTTAAGAAATGAAGGTCAGTCAGTCCGAAAAATTGGGAAAACTTTCAAAAGCGTCCCCAAGTGCAGTGGCAAAAACCATCAAACGCTACAAAGAAACTGGCTCACATGAGGACCGCCCCAGGAAAGGAAGACCAAGAGTGACCTCTGCTGCGGAGGATACGTTTATCCGAGTCACCAGCCTCAGAAATCGCAGGTTAACAGCAACTCAGATTAGAGACCAGGTCAATGCCACAGAGTTCTAGCAGCAGACATATCTCTAGAACAACTGTTAAGAGGAGACTTTGTGCAGCAGGCCTTCATGGTAAAATAGCTGCTAGGAAACCACTGCTAAGGATAGGCAACAAGCAGAAGAGACTTGTTTGGGCTAAAGAACACAAGGAATGGGCATTAGACCAGTGGAAATCTGTGCTTTGGTCTGATGAGTCCAAATTTGAGATCTTTAGATCCAACCACCGTGTCTTTATGCGACACAGAAAAGGTGAAAGGATGGACTCTACATGCCTGGTTCCCACCGTGAAGCATGGAGGAGGTGTGGTGGTGTGGGGGTGCTTTGCTGGTGACACTGTTGGAGATTTATTCAAAATTGAAGGCATACTGAATCAGCATGGCTACCACAGCATCTTGCAGAGGCATGCTATTCCATCCGGTTTAGTTGGACGATCATTTATTTTTCAACAGGACAATGACCCCAAACATACCTCCAGGCCGTGTAAGGGCTATTTGACTAAGAAGGAGAGGAATTGGGTGCTATGCCAGATGGCCTGGCCTCCACAGTCACCAGCCTGAACCCAATTGAGATGGTTTGGGGTGAGCTGGACCACAGAGTGAAGGCAAAAGGGCCAACAAGTGTTAAGCATCTCTGGGAACTCCTTCAAGACTGTTCGAAGACCATTTCTGGTGACAACCTTTTGAAGCTCATCAAGAGAATGACAAGAGTGTGCAAAGCAGTCATCAAAGCACAAGGTGGCTACTTTGAAGAACCTAGAATATAAGACATATTTTCAGTTGTTTCACACTTTTTTGTTAAGTATTTCATTCCACATGTGTTAATTCATAGTTTTGATGCCTTCAATGTGAATCTACAATTTTCAAAGTCATGAAAATAAAGAAAACTCTTTGAATGAGATGTGTCCAAACCTTTGGTCTGTACTGTACCTACTAAAGAATCCAGGGGAGGGTGCAGAGTAAAATAAAGTAAACCAAAGGTTATAATCTGCCAGTAGAAACACAATACAAACAGGCTGTAGATCCAAGCAGTGTCCACTTCAGAAATATCACCAGCAGGAAATGGAAGCCCAGAGAAGCCTTAAATAGTTACACCTGCTGAGTGATAGGGCAGACTAAAATACTTCATAGGAAACACTTGTTGGCAGAAGGCAATGAACACACAAGGTGTCCACACAGAGACAAAAGTGTTCAGAGCCAGGACAATGAACAAACCTGACTGTGGCTCAGTGGAGAGGGAAACGGACCATAGCGCAGGAGGCTGCCGGCTCAATTATGAGACATGACATCCCATTTTTTTTGTTACACATTGTACTTCATGATAGTGGTAAATTTTGGTCAATATGCTTTACGTTTATTTAGAATATATTGAAATTTTGACAAAAATTTGAACATTTTGCAGTGTTTGAACTTTACATTTTTATGCCCTTAAACCAAATAGTTATATCACATTAAATTATTAAGAAATAATATTTGTCACATGTCTACTTTACACAAGCACTATTTATTTAAACTTTTTTTTATTATCAGGAAATTATAAGGGTTAAAACTTTATCAGTGATTTTTCATTTTTCCAACTAACTTTACAAAACCATTTTTTTTATGGAACAAATCACATCACAATTTTTAGTTTTACAAGTGTAACAGAAAAAAAACACACCATACAATTTGTTGTACAATTTCTCCTGAGTTTGCTAATACCCCATATGTGGTAAAAAGCTACTGTTTGGATACACAACAGGGCTCAGAAGGAAAAAAGCGCTATTTGACTTTTAGAAGGAAAAATTGTCTGGAATAGATCGTGGACCCCATGTCAAGTTTGCAGAGCCCCTGATGTTCCTAAACTGTGGAAATCCCTCACAAGCGACCCCATTTTGGAAACTAGACCACTCAAGGAGCTTAATTAGATTAACTAGATGTTTGGTGAGCACCTTGAACATTCAGGTACTTCACAGAATTTTATAACTTTGAGCCGTGAAAATGAAATAATACATTTTTATCACAAAAACGTTAATTTAACCTAAAATCTTTCCATTTTCACAAGGGTAACAAGAGAAAATGGATCATACAATTTGTAGTGCATTTTCTCCTGAGTACAGGGATTCCTGATTCCTGTTTGAGCACACGGCACTACTCGAATTGAACGGAGCGTCATTTGACTTTTGGAGCGCTATTTTGGCTGAAATAGATGGCGGATGCGATGTTAGGTTTGAAGATCCATCAACATGCCAAAACAGCCGAAACCTTCCACTGGTGAACTCACTCTGGAAACTACACCTCAAGGTATTTATTTTGTAGTGTAGTAAGCATTTTTAACCCTTATGTGATCAACTGAATTGTATAAAATTGAACTGTGAAAATAAAAAAATACTATTTTTTACAGTAACATGTTGCTTTGGCCCCAAAGTTTAAATTTTCAGAAAGGGTAATAGGAGAAAATGGACCATTCAATTTGTTACACAATTTCTCCTGAGTTTGCCAATACCCCCATACATGGTCAAAAAACTTCATTTGAGGAACAGTGCAAAGCTCAGAAGTGAATTAATTTTTATAAGGGCTAATAAGAAAAAAATGGACTGCACAGTTTGGTGTGTGATTTTTTTTTCCTGATTCTGCCTATAAGTTACATGTAATTGGGAACTATCGTACTTTTCGTTTTGACACACCGGATTATAAGACGCACCCCAAATTAAGAGAAAAAAATTGAAAAAAATATGGGGTCCTTCTTATAATCTGGTGGTGTCGTACCGGAGGGGGGGGGGGTCAGCAGCGATAGTGGAACGGGGTCACAGGAAGCAGGGGCGGTGCTGGAGTAGGGCGATGCTGGGGTTGGTGCAGCGGGTGTCCCAGATGCTTGCTGTGGGCACTGTGAGGCAGGAGGAGCATCCAGAAACTGTCAGTGGTGCGGGCTTCAAAGAAATGGTGCCCGGAGTCGGGTGTGCGTAGATGGAGCTGTTGGCTCAATGACAAAGCCAAGATCTCATCTGTGCATGCGCCACCTCCTGGCGCCATTTGTTTAATGCGGGTTGAGGTTAAATTTTTATTGATGGCATTTTTGCGGTAGAGAACATTTTGGATTATCTCACGTATCTGGTGCTCTATGCTGATTACTTACATTGGGATTTACATCTAAATATCTGAAACACGTTATTCAAATGAAGCCACCAACGGATCCATTTACTAATGAGGCAGGCAGAGTTACTGCAGACTCCATTAGGTCTCTGTTTAGTGGTGTCCGGCTTTTCAGAGGTGCGCAAACCTGTGGCCGACTGAGCTTTTGTGCATGCCCAAAAAGTGGAACACCATTGGATCATAGGCCAGATAGCATAGTGTCTCTGTCTGCCTCAGAGGGAATCTTCCTTCGGGATTTTGTCTGAATCATGTATTTCAGACATTTACTCAGTAACCCCAGTTTAAGCTCTCTGTGTCGAGAGCAGGATATATGTGAGCTGAGCCTTAAGGCCGCTTTACACGCTGCGACATCGCTCAAGCGATCTCGTTGGGGTCACGGGATTGGTGACGCACATCCGGTCGCTTTAGCGATGCTGTTGCATGTGACACCTATGAGCGATTTTGCATCGTCGCAAAAACGTGCAAAATCACTCATCGGTGACATGGGGGTCCATTCTCGAATATCGTTGCTGCTGCAGTAACAATGTTGTTCCTCGTTCCTGTGGCAGCACACATCGCTCCGTGTGACACCGCAGGAACGAGGAACCTCTCCTTACCTGCCTCCCACCCGCAATGTGGAAGGAAGGAGGTGGGCGGGATGTTCGACCCGCTCATCTCTGCCCCTCCGCTTCTATTGGGCGGCGGTTTAGTGACGCTCCTGTGACGCTGAACAAACCGCCCCCCTTAGAAAGGAAGCGGTTCGCCGGTCACAGCGATGTCGCAGGGCAGGTAAGTAGTGTGACGGGTCCGCGCGATGTTGTGTGCCACGGGCAGCGATATGCCCGTGTCGCACAACCGATGGGGGCGGGTACCCACACTAGCGATATCAGTCACGATATTGCAGCGTGTAAAGCGGCCTTTACTTCGATCTTTGTGAGAATGAATAAGCAAATCAACATAAGCCCCATATTGAGCTCTGCTAAAATTGAAGAAAATAGGAATAAGTACAGTTTCCCATACTGAGTTCAATCAAAAGAAAAATATAAATGGTGCTACAAAATATATCACATATCTATCAACTTTATTAAATATATAATATTATACCATATTTAGTTAAAAAAACTAAAAAAAAAAATCACCCAGCTTCCTTAGGGGAACCTTCAACATGTCCCCTGATGAAGCTGTGTGAAACGCACGTTGGGGCACAGGCTTATACACCGAACAGTGTTCCACATGATGTATGTGTTAACCAGGGAATGTACTGCAGTAGATATGTGGGTATACTAACTATACACTGTTTATTGCCTTAGGAGGTTTACTGTTAGACCTTCATTGAGCTACTCTGTTTTTAACAAAATCATTATGATATTTTATATTTACTAAAGTTGATATATACTTGTGAAATATTTTGTAGCATGAATTTTCTTTTAGTCTATTTTGTGACATTTAGGCGCATCTCTCTTATTCCGCTAGATACTTTTAGTTATAGGAATACTGGTTGGTTCTAATGTCCCATACTGACCAAGTCACAACTGGATCATCGAGGGCTGCAGGGTTAATTACAGGTAGAAATGATGACAAAACAAATGCTTTGGTTTGTTGTCTGAAGACCCTACTAATATGCAAACTAAAGTAGGATAATCCTTTTGCTCAGCCTGTGGGATTGAAGGAAAAGATTATGTCCAAATTGTCCCTTGTGAAAGAAGGATTTGATATTGATTTATTCCTTGACGCTAGCGCAGAATATTAACATTAGATAGTGTGCAGGCAGGTGTAAAGCTTTACGCTTACAAAGGGCTTTACCACATTAAAGAAATCATCTAGTTTAGTAAATCTACTTTCAAATAACCTATTAGTTAATTATCTTTTAATAGAGGGGGAACCCATTCGGGGGACGTTCTGTTCGGTCCCCTTAAAGGGGTTATTTTATCACAATGATCTCTGTCCATATTCCTTTTTAATGCATATGTGTAGCGCCACTGATCCACTCAGGGCACTAATAGGAACTGCACCCTCACCAGGATGCAGGGTCTACCCCCTGGGATCTGGAACACCAATGCCAGCAACACCCACACACACCAAAATCCAAGTTCCCACTCACACCAGGGGTAATTGGCTAGTCGGACACAAGGAGATGGCCACCTAGGGGGTGGAGCCAGACTAGAGGTACTAGACAACCTGGTGGGAGGGGACAGCAGACAGTTGAGAGTAGGAAGTGAAAGTGGAGAGAAGTGCCTATTGTAACGACATAGACTTTTTCAATGTGTGTAGTGGGTTACATTTCTTACATTAGCCAGACGTATTGTTCTTCTGTGTGTTAACTCATGCTTGCTAAAGTATTGTTTCTGCCAGACCCCTCTGAGTGTCCACTGTAATGTAGTTGTGTATTCCTAATCTAATGTAAATTACCTCAGTGGATTGCAGACTACATGTAAATATCCTCAGTCTTTCTGTCCACATCATTTAAATGAACATTATCCATGCAGATTGAAATTCATCCAATAAGAGAAGCAACCTTATACAACCAATCCCATAAGGGCACAGTATATCCTAAGGGAAGGCTCTGGCTATGAAAGGGGACTTCTTGGAGTCACCAGGTTGATGGATGTTGCATGATCCAGTCTAAGCTCTTAGGAGCTGGCTAGGGTATCAGAACCAGGATGCCTTCTGGACTCGGTCTAGGGACTTTGGCTCTGACTAGAGGATCGCTTGGCTACATGGCTTCAATCTAGGGTCTCCGATTCCGATTGGAGGCCATAACCGCAGTATAGGGATTTCGACTCCAGCTGCCAGGATTATATCATATCATCATACCAGAGACTACTTAAGGAAGAAACCCAGGTTGGGACAATTTGGTCACCTAGCTACAGACTTTGCAGACCTCAGCCAGCTTCCTAAATCTAGCGTTATTCCATTCTCGGTGAGTGCCTGCCGAAAGCGGGGTGCTGCTGGATTGGAGTAAGTAGCCCTGGAAGCTCTGAGGCACGGACATTCTAATCGCTGGTGAGCCAGCGGAAGGGTGAGAATCTGTTGCTTCTTACATTTGTGTGTTTTGCTGGTTATGTGCTATGTGCCGTTAATTGTTTGGGGATCCAATAAAGTCTTAAAATTGTGATTCCCTCACCCTGTGTTGTCTGAGTAGTGTTCCGCCCACGGTTTAGGAGGGCAGGCGTTCAGTTGGGATGAGCCCTGGGCCATGCTGTCTTTCTAAAGGCGGCCAGGCCAGTGGACGAGAGCACCCACTGACCCCCGTGTCCCCACACCTATGAGCTGGGTCGTGTAATGGTGACTCGAGGGCACAGGAGAGTGGTCGCCAAGGCAGGTACACCGGAGTACCGTTGGGACCAGAACACGATGGGGCACAGGGCCCTAGGTCAGATGTAAGTTTCATGCGGTCTGGCAAATACCTGCACAGTGAGGGGACCTTCACGGACCTCACTGACCCACAGATCTGGGCGCACCAGTAGTAAAGCAAGGATCAGGGTTCGGGACACAGACCAGCCCTACAGGGTCCACACTGCCCGCCGTATGGACAAGGAGATTGCCACAAAAAGGGACAGTCGGGCCCCAAACGCTCCACGCTACGGGGACCCAACCACACTGAGGGTGCCGGGGACAGAGCAACCGAGTCATCAACTGGCACTGGAACTACAGGGACCTGAACCAGCCATCCAAGGGTCAAGAGTGAGGAGAGACTGTTAATTACAACCCACGATGTGGCCTCCCTTATTACAGCATCATACATCTCCCGGACTCAGCCCTACCTGCGGAGGGCCTACCACCACAGCTGCCATTACCACCAGCCCTAGAGATAATCAACTCAGCAGCGGCGGTTTCACCATTTTAACCGCAACCCGCAGGTGGCGTCACACAAATGACTTTAATCTCCCCTGTAAATACTCCCCATTAAAAAGCACCCAGGGCACGGGACCGGGCAATGGCCACCAAAGTGACATTCCCCAGTGATACACCGTCCGGGACTGAGTACCCCATTCCCTGGGCGACACATATGGATATCAAAAGCAAGGATACTGTACTAAGAAATGCCTCTATGTACTACTTAAAAGCAGCTGTCAATATGGCAGACCTGAAAACCTTTTCCCTTGCAAAGTACTTAGCTGGGAATGGTTAACTGACATGGCCTCCCTCCACAATAACAGCTGACCAGTTTAAGAAAATATAATCTTCCAATGCCAGGTAGCTGCTCCTAAAGCTAAAAAAAATATTGCTTGTACATAAGAATTGTGTCATATCTCAACCAGAGCCTGCTCCTGCGACATCTGCCGGCGCCGCCATATTCCCTCGGCTGTGTTGGTGGTGGAAGAGATGTCGGAACCAGAAGCTCTGGATGGCACAGGATCTGTCCAGCCACCAGGGGTGTAACGATCGTGGTCGCAGCAATTGCGACTGGGCCCTGGGAAACAGGGGACCAACTGGCCCCAGCGCCTATTTCAGCTGGATTTACGTCCAAGGGCTAAAATACATTGCAGCACAGAGACTTATTGGATCCTTGTACTGCGATGTGCCAGCCACCGATTAAGGTTATGAATATTCACTGCTCACCACGCCCATAATTCAGGGTGTGGGGAACAGAGAATTTTCAGGCACCCGGCAGCTGAACATGCTGTAAGTGGGCACACGGTGATGTGATGTGCTGCGCCTCTTACATGCTGGTCAAGTGCGGCATGCCATTATCAGAGGAGGACATTGGGGGAGCAGGGGAGGGTAAGTATAATTGTTTACTTTTTTTTACTGTGTGCAGCGCCCAGGGGTATTATATGTACAAGGATGCTGCCAGGATGGGGACATAAACCAGGCTGGGGCTATTATGTGGACATGTATAGCAGGATGGGGCCATTATGTGGATATGTATACTAGGATAGATCCATTATAGGGATGTGTATACCAGGATGGGGCCATGATGGGGACATATATACCAGGATGGTGCCATTATGGGGACATGTATACCAGAATGGGGCCATTATAGGGGACATATATACAAGGATGAGGCCATTATGGGGACATATATACCAGGATGGGGCCATTAACGGGGAAATCTATACCATGATGGGGACATCTATACCAGAATTTAGACATATATAACAGGATGGGGCCATTATGGGGACATATACCAGGATGGGGCCAGGATGTGGATATATACCAGGGTGGGCCATGATGGGAACATATATACCAGGATATAGATATGATGGGGTCATACACCATTATGTGGACATGATGTGGTCATATATCAGTATGGAGAAATAATGGAGACATATATACCAGGATGAGGCAATATATACCAGGGACATATATACTATAGTGGGATAGGGCCATGATGGGGACATATATACCAGGATACGGCCACTTATACTGGGATATAGCCATGATGAGGTCATACACCAGGATATGGGACATATTTACCAGAAAGTGGCCCAGGATGTAGGACATAAGTACAGAATGGGGGTCAGTACTACACACTTAAGGGGGAGGGGGGGCAACTTGTATGTCTTTATAGGATTTAGAACCCTACAACGCCCCATACATCTGTCCAACATGTAGGGAGGGGCAGGCTCAATCTTTCTATCGGGGCCCATCAGACTTTAGTTACGCCACTGCAAGACGCTAAGCTTAGAGTGGTTGAGACTTGCAGTGCTACACAGACAGTATGGATGCGTGTGCTGTTAACTTGAAGTTATTAGCTGCCTGCTTCAGTCAATTGGAAAGCACCACACCCTACTAAAGCATCCAGCTTAGGCCGGTGTCACACTTGCGAGTGACTTGCGCTAGTCTCACATCGGCATCACCCGGCACGGCCGCACACTCTCCGGACAGGAGCGGGTCGGCTGAAAAGAAAAACATGCAGCCGACCTGCTCCTGTCCGGAGAGTGTGCGACTGTGCCGGGTGATGCCGATACGAGTCTAGCGCGAGTCACTGGCAAGTCTGACACCGACCTTACTGTTGAAAGCTGCAGATATAGTTTGTGCTTCCCTGGTTAAGCTATCTTGTTTTCTGCTTCTGTTTAGTATTGGTGTTTTCCTTTTTTGCTCTCGACTTTTTTCGGTATCTTTGTGACCCCCTTAGTTTTGGCTACTTAACTATCCTTGCCAGCTTGCACCACTCAACAGCAGCTGACTTTGTGGCCCTTGCCGAGGGACTTCTGTGTAAATCCATATTCCTGTATAGGGGTTAAAGGGTGAAGAACAGGGCAACCTTAGGGCTGTGGGAAATGGAGTAGCTTGCGCCAAGTTTGTTCATGGTAGCCATTTTAGACCTACCAGGCGACCACTCACAGAGCCACCTTAAAAGTTGTAACCTGCTATATTAAGTGTAACTAAAATCACAGCAAAGTTAAAACATCACAATTTGAAAATAGGAAAGTCTGCACTTCTAGTTATTCCTTATTTTTGGAGGCATATATTGGACATCTGCAAATATTAAATGTTGGCAAATGGAATCCAGTCAGTTGCTGTTGAAGCGTGAATACGCTCATAAATCATCTTAGGTGGTCTTGAGAATCATCAGTCAATGATGAAGCAAAATCCCTAATATAATATAACTCATTCTGCCAAGGCTTTGACAAGGGCCCTGTAGTTATCAATTTGGTAATGGTTTTCCTGATATTGTGATGTACAGCCAAGCAAGAACTGTCATTTGGAAGATCTGGAGACAATATAAGGAAAAAATTGACAATTCTTCTTTTCTGAAGAATCAGTGAAGAATGATACAGCAAGACTACAAACCCAAGATCCTGCCGTTTGAAAGCATGGTCACTTGAACTGCTCATGTGAGTGTTTACAGTGCCAGGAACATATGAAGAACGTTAGTCCTTAGAGGAGGTTTCTACTTAAAATTCCAGTTTATTATCAAACTTGGAGAAGTACTAACAATTTAATAAAAATGTAAAGCTATGTCAAGTCCTCTTGCTAAGGACATCATAGGTGAGAATAATGATCTCCAACCTGTGGCTCTACAGCTATTGGGCATCTACACCTCATTGCTTGCTCCGGACAGCCTGGAAGTTCTAAATTGTCTCCATGTGCTACAAAAAATAGGCAATGTCCGCTGACAAAAGTCTCACTGCGTTTGAACCAGAAGACAAAAGCACATGCAGAAAATTCACACGCCCATCCAGCAAACCAGATTTAGATAATAAGGGTGCGAATAATGTGACTCTGCTGCTGAACGGCTCGATCTCCATGTCTATCAAAAGGAAATTTACATACAATCCACATAATGCCCCTATTAATGTTACATATAAAGAAACCATTAGAATGATATAAGTGGTAATAATATATTGACAAAAAACTTACTGACAATTTCTCTTTAAAGAAACACTCCCATCAAAGTGTTTACCCACTTAATACAAGTGCATCTCAATAAATTAGAATATCCTCAAAAAGTTAACTTATTTCAGTAATTCAATGCAAAAAGGGAAACACATATATAATATAGATAATAATATAATATATTATATATAATAATATAGAGTCATTACACACAGAGTGATCTATTGCAAGTGTTTATTTCTGTTAATGTTGATGATTATGGCTTATAGCCAATGAAAACTCAAAAGTCATTGTTTCAAAAAATTAGAATAATTACCAGAAAACATCTGCAAAGTCTTCCTAATTCCTTAAAATGGTCCCTTAGTCTGGTTCAGTAGGCTACACAATCATGGAGAAGACTGCTGACTTGACAGATGTGCAGAAGGCAGTCATTGACACACTCCACAAGGAGGGTAAGCTATAAAAGGTCATTGTCTAAGAAGCTGGTTATTCACAGAGTGCTGTATCCAAGCATATTAATGGAAAGTTAAGTGGAAGGAAAAAGTGTGGTAGAAAAAAGGTGCACAAACAACCGGGATAACCGCAGCCTTGATAGGATTGTTAAGAAAAGGCCATTCAAAAATTAGGGGTAGATTCACAAGGTGTGGACTGCTGCTGGAGTCAGTGCTTCAAGAGCCACAACACATAGACGTATCCAGGACATGGGCTACAAGTGTCGCATTCCTTGTGTCAAACAACTCATGACCAATAGACAATGCCAGAAGCGTCTTATCTCGGCCAAGGAGAAAAAGAACTAGACTGTTGCTCAGTGGTCTAAGGTGTTGTTTTCAGATGAAAGTAAATTTTGCATTTAATTTGGAAATCACGGTCCCAGAGTCTGTAGGAAGACTGGAGAAGCCACAGTCCAAGCTGCTTGAGGTATAGTGTGAAGTTTCCACAATCAGTAATGGTTTGGGGAGCCATGTCATCTGCTGGTGTAGGTCCACTGTGTGTTATCAAGACCAAAGTGAATGCAGCTGTCTACCAGGAAATTTTAGAGCTCTTAATGCTTCCCTCTGCCAACAAGGTTTTTGGAGATGGAAATTTCATTTTCCAGCAGGACTTGGCACCTGTCCACACTGCCCAAAGTACCAATACCTGGTTTAATAACCACACTATCACTTTGCTTGATTGGCCAGCAAACTCACCTGACCTAAACCCCTTAGAATTCAGTGTTTCTCAACTCCAGTCCTCAAGACCCACCAACAGATCATGTTTTCAGGTTTTCCTCAATGTTAGACAGGGAATAATTCCATCACCTGTGCAACATTAAGGAAATCCTGAAAACCTGAAAACATGATCTGTTGGTGGGTCTTGAGGACTGGAGTTGAGAAACATTGCCTTAGATAATCTATGGGGTATTGTCAAGAGGAAGATTAGAGACACCAGACCCAACAATGAAGACAAACTGAAGGCTGTTATCAAAGCAACCTGGGCTTCCAGAACACCTCAGCAGTGCCACAGGCTGATCACCTCCATGCCACGTCACATTGATGCAGTAATTCATGCAAAAGGCGTCCTGACCAAGTATTGAGTGCATTTACTGTACAGACTTTTCAGTAGGCGCCAACATTTCTGAGTTTAAAATTATTTTTTTGGTTGGTCTCATATAATATTCTGAGATAATGACTTTTGGGTTTTCATTGGCTGTAAGCCATAACCATCAACATTAACAGAAATAAACACTTTAAATAGATCACTCTGTAATAACTCTATATAATACATGTGTTTCCCTTTTTGTATTGAATTACTGAAATAAATTAACTTTTGAGGATATTCTAATTTATTGAGATGCACGTGTATATAGCAATGATCATATTATATAGTACTGTATACTTACAATTGCTAATCTTTCCTTACTACCCAGTTAATTCTTCTCTTTCCCATTAGGTCAATTAGATCATGTGTTTAAAAACAGACAAGCTGAATCCATCTAAACTCTGTGTACAGGAAGTTTCTTTTCTCTGCATGAGTCCTCATTAGAAATATAAAGTGACCTATATTCCTAGTTCTAATGATGACTCATGGAGGGAAAAGACACTTCCAGTTTCTACGTAGGGCTTAGAAGGTTTCAGCTAGTCTGTTTTTAATCACATGATGTCAAAGCCCTAATGGCAAACAGAATAATTAAATGGGTAAAACCAGCAAATGCAAGTACACAGTGATATATAGTATGATGATTGCAATATGTTAGGACTGTAAAAACTATGATGGGACCTTCAACATCAGAACTTGCTCCCTTTTCCTATGGTTGGCTCTCTTTGTAGTAGTTTATGCCAGGTTGCTCAATTAATATGGCAAGTATTTCTGATGTCTTGATCCAATGTCTTTAAATGCCAGCTCAGGCAGCAATATTTTGCCTGAGTATTCTGGAGCTTTTGCATCTTGCTACCATGTACAAGAGATAGCCTTATTTTTCACTAGACTCTGCTCCAGCCAGGTGGCTAATTATCTTTCCTGCAAGTCTTGTCTGCTTTTACCGACTGCTGCTTCCTAGCTCAATCCAGTGAATCACATTGCTACTCCACTCTTAGCTCTGATTTTGGCAACTTACAAACTCATCTCTACTAATAAACTTTGCTGAGTCAGGCTACAAGTTACAGGCTCATTTCTCCTATCATGGCATGGTGGTATGGTGATACCTGTTTAATTAGTTTCTACTCTCCTGGTGATATAACACACTACAGTTCTGCTGCTCCAGTGGTTAAAGCACCACTTTAGTGTTTTATTTTTCCACTGCTGGAGTGGTGCTTTTAACCTAAGGTCCCAGACACTACTTTTATACTCACCCTGCAGTTTCTTCACCCTCTATGACCGATGCTCCCATGGCCTCCAGCAATTTGTGACCCTCTGGCTGCTGCAGTATTCATGGAACGCACCCAAGGTCACTCAGCAATGCAACTCTATGAGAGCCTAGTTCTGTCCTCAATCTGGCTCTCATAGACTTGCACTAAGAGCTTGTGTTGCAAGTTCTGACTTCTGGCAAGTAAGAAATTGTGATCACATGACTCCGGAATGTCTGACTAAAGGCCTTACCATTAACCGTTAACCAAACGTCCCCTACCCACTAAGACTCTTATCTTATCTAAAACAAACACCAATACTGGGTGACATTGGATATAAAAGGCCACAGCAGCCCATTTTTATTAATAACAAAGAATAACAATATAACATTTCAAATCTTCATTGAAGAACACCCGAAAAAAAAGGAGGGGGGGAGGGTAACTGAAGGTTAACAAAATGTTCATTGCAACATTGGCCCACCACCTGCCCTCAGCCGCACCACACCGACTCGAGAGCCCTGGCCAGATGTTGCCCACACCATGTCCCGCTGAGACTTAACCCAGCAAGGACCCGTTTCACCAAACACTTGCACCACTAGAGGTAACCCGCTCTTGCACTGGGTTCGTCCTCTCTTCTGTGCAAACCCCCACCTTCAGACACCCCCCTCATTTCCGCCGCTGCGACAATTTATGATCTTCCTCTTCTTCTTTACTGATGTTGACTCTACCATCAGGGCGGGCGGGCGGGAATGATTCAGAACGCTGTCCAGGTATGAATGCTGACCCTCACCCCCAACCTGACCTATATATATGACCCTCTCTAGCACCACCCCCTGACCAATCAAACTGACCCTTGATCCTATCTGCCCCTTTAGTTCCACTCCCAGTGTTCCTGTACGACTAAACATACTTTACATTTACCCCTTTATTAACACTCTGGCCTAGCATCCCTCCTAGTCATGCTGCCCTCCCTTGAGCCCCCCTGGGGCAGCAGTCCGGGCTATTCCTTGACTCCGGAATGTCTGACTAAAGGCCTTACCATTAACCTTTAACCAAACGTCCCCTACCCACTAAGACTCTCATCTTATCTAAAACAAACACCAATACTGCGTGACATTGGATATAAAAGGCCACAGCAGCCCATTTTTATTAATAACAAAGCATAACAATATAACATTTCAAATCTTCATTAAAGAACACCCGAAAAAAAGGAGGGGGGGGGTAACTGAAGGTTAACAAAATGTTCATTGCAACATTGGCCCACCACCTGCCCTCAGTCGCACCACACCAACTCGAGAGCCCTGGCCAGATGTTGCCCACACCATGTCCCGCTGAGACTCAACCCAGCAAGGACCCGTTTCACCAAACACTTGTACCACTAAAAGTAACCCGCTCTTGCACTTTGTTCGTCCTCTCTTCTGTGCAAACCCCCACCTTCAGACACCCCCTCCTTTCCGACACCGCAAGCGCGCATGATCCCTTGTGCGCGCGAGTCCTCCCACAAAACCAACGCCTTCTCTACCCCATCCATAAGCCCCAAGGCCCACATATCAATGCCAACCGAATTCAAATGGACACCGTCCCGCCGCAAAAATTCAGCGGATACAGATTCCAAATCTTGGTGCCTAACTGCGACACCCCCCACGCGAGAAATAAAACGTCCAATTTCCCGATTAACTTTCACTCGCGCTCTATTGACTCCCTCAACCAATCTAGCGTTCCGCCATGCCATTCGCGCAACTATGTCAGACCACACAATCACTAAACCAAGGTGTGATGACAAGAGCCGAAGACAGTCACATTTTATGTCTTGAATCAGATCTCTAGATGCCCGAAGACTCAAGTCATTCCCACCTACGTGCAGTACTAACACATCCGGTGGTCTATCCAATTCTGTATGATAGCGCCAGGTAGGCAAAACTTCACTCCACAGCATGCCTCTAATGCCGATCCACCGCACCGTCGCCTTCTCTCTGGGGACCCCCAACTGACGGCCATTAGGTCTGACACCCGCACGAAAAGAACCCCAATAGACATACGAGTGACCAAGCACCCACACCAACAGCGGTAAACCTATGAAACAAAAGTGAAATACAGGAGGGCGGGAAGGGGGAGGAACATAGGGAAGGAAAAAGGTAATGAAGACCAAGCATCACCTTAGCCCCACCCCTGAACATCTTACAACAGGGCTGGCTGCACATAAGATCTATACCTAGCCGGTTCCCAGCGTCCAATCTTGCGAAGAGCTTGCTCGCTCATGCCCCAACGAGCCGCCTGAGTCGCCGCCCCGATCCGAAATGAATGGAACGCGAACTCCGCCTCGTTAAGACCGCAACACTGCAGGCACCTCCAAAAGATCCAGACAAACTGGTAGCTGGACAAGGCTGACCCGTCTTGATGACACAAAAAAGACCCCACGCGTGGACCCCGCACCTCTAAAAAAGACGACACCTGTCTGACAGGGCACTCTACTAAACCCGGTACGCCCCACAGTTCCACCACGCGACCTTTACCTAGCTGATCCGTCTTGGACCGTTTCAAACAACATCGTACCACATCCACCCCACATTCCACATCCTCCAACAGTAAACCTCCATGACTCTTTGTGTTCCTACAAACCAGTTCACTGATTCTAAAAGCACCAAAGAAGGCCAACACAAAAGCGGTCCCAAACAAACGACATTCATACTCCGAAAAACATACCTGAGGCAATACCGAAAGCAAATCACCCAGCAGTTTAAAAGAGACAGGGCGCCTGAGGTCCTGACTCACCTTTGTGTTACAGTAGCCCTTCAATGCCTGACGCACCATGAAATCTTTAGTGACGTCCTTCCAACCCAACAATTTAAAAAAGAAAGCGATGCCAGCCAACTTGCATGCAACCGCCGACCATGACAAACCTTCTTCCCTTGCTCTGCTCAACATGAATAAAACTAAATAAACCCTGTCACCTTCAGGTACATCACCCCCAACCTCGTTAAGCAATTCGAGCCAATGATCCCACGCTACAGTATAACTTCGCCAAGTACTGGGCGCCACCGACTTTTGGATCAATTCCCAGGCTGGCTGCAAACCAGGTCCCACAACCAGACGGGCCACACGGTCTCCTGCTGCTCTGCATCCGGCGCCAGCAATCGAAAACGGTCCCACTGGAAGCGAGATAAAGCGTCAGCCACGGAATTCAAAACCCCCGGCACATGAACTGCACAAATCCACAGATTAAGCTCTATACACTTCAACACCATATGCCGCAAAAGATCCACCACTGGAGGAGAATCAGCTGTCGGCTTATTAACACACTGAACTACCCCCAGGTTGTCACACATAAAACGCACCTGTCTGTCTCTCAAATCTTAACCCAAACCTCTACAGCCACCACAATAGGGAAAAGTTCCAACAAGGCCAAATTCCTAGTCAAACCGGAAACCCACCAAGATTCAGGCCACTTGCCAACACACCATCTCCCTCCAAAGTATGCCCCAAAACCACTGGACCCCGCGGCGTCCGTATAGAGAACCAACTCTTCATTTTACACCACTTTCCGAATCCACGTTGACCGCCCGTTATACAACTGTAGAAAAAACGGGACCACAGTCTAAGATCCGCCCTATGCTCAACCTTCAAACTTATAAAATGTAAAGGATGGGACACATCGGCAGTGGCTTGTGCCAAACAACGGGAAAATACTCTTCCCATAGGCAAAATCCTACAAGCGAAGTTCAACTTTCCCAGGAGGGACTGCAAATCCCGCAAACAAATTTTCTTAGCCTCCAAAGTCCTTTGAACACAATTCCTCAAATACAACAACTTGTCCTCCGGCAAACGGCATTCCATAGCAACTGTATCCAACTCAATTCCCAAAAATTTCAAAACCGTAACTGGACCCTCGGTTTTCTCAGGTGCCAACGGAACTCCAAAGCGGCGAGCAACCTGCTCCACTGCCCGAAGCAAAAGGGAACACTGCGGAGATCCAGCAGGCCCCATACACAAAAAGTCATCCAAGTAATGCAACACTGAATCCAAACCCGCCTCCTTCTTAATTACCCACTCCAAAAAACAACTAAACTTCTCGAAGTAAGAACACGAAATCGAACAGCCCATAGGCAAACAACAATCCACATAGAACTTGTTCTCCCACCAACATCCCAGAAGGTGAAAGCTTTCTAGGTGTACAGGTAAAAGGCGTAAGGCGGTCTCAATGTCCGTTTTTGCTAAAAGTGAACCCCAGCCCAACTTCCTCAACCATTCCACTGCCCTATCAAAATGAACACATGATACTATTACTAGCTCAGGATCAATACTGTCATTCACTGACCTACCGGTAGGATAGGACAAATGGTGGATCAGCCAAAACTTATTAGGTTCTTTTTTTGGTACCAAACCCAACGGGGATACTACCAAGTCCGGCAACGGAGGGGCATCAAATGGGCCCGCCATCCGTCCCAATTCCACCTCCCTTCGCAACTTCTCAGAAACAGTCTTCCCGTGTAAGCGAGTCGACTGCAAATTCTTCAAACAAATCTCGCCAGGCTCAACAACTGACGGTATTTTAAAACCAAAACTAAAACCTTCATACAATAACTCTGCAGTCACCCGATCTGGATATCTATTTAAGAACGTTACCATCCGGTCTACCTTCACCGGTGTCCTCCCTTTTTGACCAAGACTCTGAGGCCTTCCCTTTTCCTTTCCTAAAGCATTTGAGGAAACTGTGGTTGCCGCCACACCCCGAACACTCGTGCTTAAAACGGCAGGTGGATCCAAAACGGCAGTCCTTTTCGTTGAACTGCCAACAAACACCTTTCTTGGGCCCTGAAGAGGCGCCAAATGGCCCCCCGCCGGAACTCCCTGGAAAGGACTGCGAAACCGACTTTGGCGCAGCCATCAGCCGCATCCATAAACTAATTTCCTTGTGATCCCACCGCAAGCTGGGTCTAACCGCTTTCCTCTGACGAAACTGCTCGTCATATCATAGCCAAGCAGTTCCACCATAAGTCCTGTACGCCTCACTTATGGTATCCAAATAACAAAAAGAGACGAACAGTTGTCCGGAGCCTTTTCTCCTACTACACTGGCCAATATCACAAAAGCTTGCAACCAATTCTGAAACGTGCGAGGGATAAGTCGATAACGCCGCCGCTCTTCCTCATCTTTTTTACTCTCGTCTGGTTTAACCCTATCAAGGTTAAACTTCTCCAAAGGAAGCAAAGAAAATATTTCCACATATTCGTCTCTCCATATTTTCTCCCTAACCTCCTGTTTCAAATGCTGCTGTCCCACGTGACCGCGGCGCCGCCCCACGTGACCATGGCGCAGACCCACGTCTGCGTCAGCTAAGCGCACCGGGTCAGGTGAGTGAGCAAGTGCAGGTGAGCGTGCAGGGTCTGCAAAGCGGGCAGGGCCAGATGAGCGGGCAGAGTCAGGTGACCGCGCCTGGCCACGTGTTCGCGACGCGCGCATCATCACAGCGCGCCGCGACCCGGAAGTGGAGGAGAGGCCGGCCACGTTACTCACCGCCCCGCTGCCTTGTTGCTTGCGTCCCGACTTCTGGCCCAGGCCCAACAATGTCCCTTTTTCTGTATCCACCGCCGTTGCCGCTGCCGTTGTTCCTCCGCTGGGGCTCCTCATCCGCTACCTTCTCCTTGGTGTTGTGTCCAGGCTGAGGCGCTCTGGAGGCCGCGATCTTCGCTGCCGCTTCGGAGGCAGAGGGGTAACATCTTCAGAGTCTCCAACTTTACCGGACTATCGCTGTAGCTGTTCCTCCATCCAGTGCTCGCCGTGCTGCTCCACCATCCTCTTCATCTGTGTCAGGAGGCCCTCCATCTTCAGGACCCAAATGATTCAGGACTTTCAGGTAGGAATGAATGATTCAGAACGCTGTCCAGGTATGAATGCTGACCCTCACCCCCAACCTGACCTATATATACGACCCTCTCTAGCACCACCCCCTGACCAATCAAACTGACCCTTGATCCTATCTTCCCCTTTAGTTCCACTCCCAGTGTTCCTGTACGACTAAACATACTTTACATTTACCCATTTATTAACCCTCTGGCCTAGCATCCCTCCTAGTCATGCCGCCCTCCCTTGAGGCCCTCTGGGGCAGCAGTCCGGGCTATTCATTTATGGAGCCACTGGACTGGAGCGGTGCCGATAAAGGGTGAAGATGCTGGAGGGTGAATATAAGATTAAAGACACCACTCCAGGGCTGAAAAAACCCTAAAATGCTGGAGTGATGCTTTAATCTTATGCATGCTTCAAATTACCAGATTGCATAAACGGTATCAAAAAAGTGAGTACACCCCTCACATTTTTGTAAATATTTTAGTACATCTCCTCATGGGACAACACTTGAAGATATGACACTATGATACAATGTACAGTAATCAATGTACAGCTTCTATAACAGTGTAAATTTGGTGCCCTCTAAATAACTCAATACACAGCCATTAATGTCAAAGCCACTGACAACAAAAGTAAGTACACCCCAAGTGAAAATGGCCAAACATTGCCCAATTACCAATTTTTCCTCCTCGGTGTCATGTGACTCATTAATGTTACAAAGTCTCAAATTTCAATGGGGAGCAGGGGTGTCAAATTTGCTGTTATCATTCACACACTGTCTCATACTGGTCACTGGAAGTTCAATATGGCACTTCATGGCAAATAATTCTCTGAGGATCTGAAAAACAGAATTGTTTCTCTCCATAAAGATGGCCTAGGATATAAGAAGATTGCCAACACCCTGATACTGAGCTGCAGCACGTTGGCCAAGACCATACAGTGGTCTAACGAGACAGGATCCACTCAGAACAGGCCTCGCCATGGTCGATGAAAGAAGTTGAGTGCATGTGCTCAGCATCATATCCAGAGGATGTTTTTCAAAATAAACATATGAGTGCTGCCAGCATTGCTGCAGAGGTAACAGGGGTGGGAGGTGGGGGTGGGTTCAGACTGTCAGTACTCAGACCATACACCACACAATACATCAAATTAGTCTGCATGGCTGTTGTCCCAGAAGGAAGCCTTTTCTAAAGATAATGCAGAAGAAAGCCTGCAAACAGTTTGCTGAAGACAAGCAGATTAAGGACATGAATTACTGGAATTGTGTCCTGTGTGGTCTGTTGAGACCAAGATAAACTTATTTGGTTCAAATGGTGTCAAGAGTGTTGTGTTTTATTAGATAATTTGTTGCTTGTCAGTGTAAGGTGCTCAATAAACTGTTAATGGACTGTAGTGAAAGTCTATCTTGGGTTTTGGATGGATGGGCGGACTTCATTTCACATTCTTACAACTCTCATGGCACTCACGTGATTCAGTTTGGCAATTTTCTTGGCTGACACCACTATTGATGAGCTTGATGATCCTGTTTCACTTTTCTTGGGAAATCTTTATGGCTGCTCCTCGATTTGAACCAGTGACCTTTTCCTTGGGAATCAACCTAATAACACACTGAGCTATTAGGGAATGTGAGAACATATAGTAATTTGTAATATATAGGAAGAAAAAGATTTTTCCAGCACCAGGAGCAAAACAGTAACAATGCAGTGACATGACAAGAATTTACATAACTAATCATATGCTAAATAGCTGCAAGTCACATTTATGTATGAGAAATATATCTATAAAATGAAGGTAGTCGCATGCTCAAAGATATAGTGGATGGCAAGATATGGAGCCTGAAAATAAAAGTTCAAAACATTGTTACCCATTTGCTTTTGTGGAGCTATGACTATGAATGAGTTAATCTTTCTGTCGAGTGTAAACACATCATGTTATTTTCTTTGCCCACCCTGTAGAGACTGGGAAACCTAAGACTCCCATCTTAATGGAATGCATCCTGAATTTCATCCTCGGGGATGCGATGGAGGATGGAAGATAGGAAGCTTAGCTGCCTAATGGAGATTATACCTTTCAAGATGCTTGGACGAAAAGTGGTGTGATTTACACGGATAAAAATAGTATGGTTGGATAGTAAGAGAAAATGGATTTATTTGATCCATGCTGGGTCACTTTAGTTCCCTTATGAATGGAGACGTGTGATACAAAGAGCAACGCACGTCGCAAGTAACATAACAATGGGAAATCCAAGAAAAGGATTATAAATAACCACCTTGAGTTTTCATAAATCTATTAATACATACATCAAGCAACAGAGTCAATCACATTTTCATTGACATTTCATGATTAATGAGTGCAGTCATCTGATTAGTCCCTTTGAGCATTTATGAGTCTTATATAGAATGACTTTATCTTCTTTACTATTTCATCAGTAATAAAGGATGCCTGTATTATCCACTGTCAAGTCTTAAAATAGGGCAATACATAGGACTGATGATGATTTGTGACTGATGTCCAAAACTAAGGTTGAAGTAGAAAATTAGATTCTAAGCCACTTGTGATCCATAGATCCCATTCTCAATTTATAGGCTATAAACCACATACCAAAGGTGGCTGGAGGTTTTTTTAAAGGGAACCTGTCAACATGAAAATACTGTCCAATCCAGGGGTGGACATACAGCCAGTGCAGCGGCACAGTCAAGGCTTCAGGGGGCACATGGCCAGATTACCCTCACCAGTGGCGTAACTAGAGTTCAATGGGCCCAAGTGCAAAATTTGGACCTGGGACCCCCCTCTTCTCCTCTCACCTCCCCTTAGCTCGGAGTACAGGATAATTATGCTGACACTCGGATCTTTCCCTCAGCGCCCTGCTCTCCCATGGTCTTCTATACATATTTTCCTCAGCACCCAGCTTTCCCATGTTCTGCTATATATCTTTCTGTCAGCACCCAGCTTTCCGACATTCTGCTATGCATCTTTACCTTAGCATCCAGCTTTTCGATGCTCTGCTGTACATCTTTACCTCAGCACCCAGCTTGCCCTTGATATCAGAGCATGGGAAAGCTGGGTACTGAAGGAAAAATGTATAGCAGAGCATGGGAAAGCTGCATGCTGAGGAAAAGATGTTTAGTAGAGCATGGGAAAGTGGGGTTCAAGGACAAATGTATAGCAAAGCATGCAGAAGCTGGGGTCCAGAGGGAAAGAGCCATAGGCTACTTTCACACTGCGTTTTGCCTTACGTTCAGTGGTCTTGTCGGGGCATCCATCCGAACTGCCCTTCCCCCACCCTGCAAAACATGTTTCGGACGCATGCGCCGACAGGGCCATTGACTGTAATGAAGCACACTACGTTATCATGTGCTCTGTTTTGTACCATTTTTGCACATATATGCTTTCTGAAGGCCTGACACCCGAACGTAGTCGACTACATTCGGGTGTCCGTCTGCAGAAAACGTATATGTGCAAAAATGGTACAAAAAAGAGCACACACTAATGTAGTGTGCTCCATTACAGTCAATGGCCCTGTCAGCGCATGCGTCCGAAACACGATTTGCAGGGTGGGGGAAGGGCAGTTTGGACGGATGCCCCGACGGGACCACTGAACGTAAAGCAAAACGCAGGGTGAAAGGGGCCTTATTCTCTCAGCATCCAGTTTTCCCATCCCATGCTTGAATCTTTGTCCCCCATCCTCGTATATGTTCCCGTCCTTGTATATGGCCCCATTCACCGTTTTTTTCTGTAAATATTTGTGCTAAAAATAACATTCTAAATATATTCATTTTGCATATGTGGCGGCTCTGAATACATCAGGGTGCCACAAGGTACTGCATCCTTACCAAGGGTGCAGGGCCCACCCCCCATGGTTCCAGGTACCCAAAAAAATAATGTCAATCCCATCTGCACCAAAACCCAATCACTTCACATCATACACTGCCAGACACACCAAGGGGGTTGGACAAACTGGAAATGGGCCAGCCACTGGGAGACTGGGCAGACTGTGAGAGGGAGATGTGACGCCCTGGCAAAGCCAGGTTGTCACAGGAAGAGTTAATCCTCCTTGGTAACCTGATCCCACACTGGTGCAACAGGACAATCCACATCCCCCAGGGTAAGAGAAAAGCAGAGAAGAGGGGAGGGGCTGGAGCAGAGTGTGTGGAGAGACAGACAGACAGAAGAGGAGTCTGGAGTTGTAGCTCCCAGCTGATAGTGAAGCGTGCTCCGAAAGGGCCGGGACAGGCTGTTAGTGAGGAAGGGGCCAGAGGTAGCCGTGGCAGGGTAGTGGCCCGCCGGTACCTAGGGTGACCGTGATACCCACAGAAGTGACCCCGTACCCCGGATCTGAGTACCCCTGGTCCCCGGGCGACACATTTGGCGTCACGAACAGGATCGAACCCATCCACTTACCGGTGGAAGTGTGCCTTGCCCCGTCCGTCAGCGGCATCCCGCTGAGGAAAAATCCCGAAGTCCGCCATTTTAGGCGCCAAAAACAACAGCTTGGCGCCTTCTTCTCCGAGCGGCAGGCGCAAAAAAGAGGCTCCGCCCCCTGAGAACGCGGGCGGAAGTGAAGCTCCGGAGGACCGGAAGCGAAAGGAAAACTTTAAAAGTTGCTAGAAGGACTGCTCCCGAGTACCAAGGGGGAGCAGGAGGAAGGAACCGCAGCTCATGTGACGAGGACTGTAAAGGCAGGGATGCCATGACTTTGCCTAATTCCGTTCCTGGACAAGCAGTAGCCGCAACCCCGATGACATCTTACCCGGCTCCGGCAGTCCGCCCAGCCACCACGGTGATGACGTCGGCTCCGGCAGTCCACCCGGCCGCAACGGAGGTGGCACCCGATTGGAAGTCTGCCCCAGATGTGGCGCCAGCCGCTCCCAGGTACCCCGTCACGGCTGTGGAGCAGCCGGAGTGCACCTGCAGAGAGGAGGAGCAGGCCAGTGAGAGATGGAGCCCTCGGTAGTTAGGGAGGCCGGTTGTAGCCGGCGCCGAGGGCATCCAAGTGGGCCTGGCTTCTGAGCAGGAGGCAGAGCACGGAACCCGTGCCCCGTACTGGGAGTGGCGGCAGCGGCAGTGGTAGTGGAGCATGGACGGCTACCCACAAGTTAAAAAGTTGACTGTTTTATGGACTGTCACCCCTGTTGAACGCCCTCAAGTTCAGGAGGAGGCCATCTGCTCCGCAGATGTGGGGTGGCAGAACAGTTTAACGTTTTAGAAAACGTACCTCCCGATGTGGGAAGATGTATGATTGTAATGTGTTGATTTTTCCTTTTTCCAGTTTCAATAAATGTTGGTGCCCAGACGGCCCGAGGACGGGCCGTGTTTTACCAAGGGGGTGTGTGACGCCCTGGCAAAGCCAGGATGTCAAAGAAAGAGTTAATCCTCCTTGGTAACCTGATCCCACACCGGTGCAGCAGGACAAACCACATCCTCCAGGGTAAGAGAAAAGCAGAGCAGAGGGGAGGGGCTGGAGCTGAGTGTGTGGAGAGACAGACAGAAGAGGAGTCTGGAGTTGTAGCTCCCAGGCTGATAGTGAAGCGTGCTCCGAAAGGGCCGGGACAGGCTGTTAGTGAGGAAGGGGCCAGAGGTAGCCGTGGCAGGGTAGTGGCCCGCCGGTACCTAGGGTGACCCGGATCACTGCAGGGGAGTGGATTCCCCGTTCCCGGCTGAGGAGAAAGAGGAAGAGAGTGGAGAGAGAGGCACCTGGCTGCAGGGAAAGAACAGGAGCTGCTGCACCGTGTGTGGGACACTAACACCCCCGTACCGAAGGCTGCGGACACCGGCAATTCCTAGTTTACCAGTGACTTTGTGTGAAATACTTGTGAGTACGCCCGTTCCCTCGGGCACCGCACCGCAGCACTGCGCCCTGCTTCCTGCTTATCCCCGAACGGGCCCCGGGACCAACTGCCCCTACCCACGGAGGGGTTAACATCCAAAGCTGCATCCCAACACTGTTCCCGGGAGTCCCGCACCTTCATCGCAGCGGTGGTGTCCACCATCACCACAACCCGTGGGTGGCGTCACGGACAATCTCCCTTACATACATCCCTTTTTACTGTGGAGCCTGGGATCACAGACCGGGTCACGTCACCGTGATACCCACAGAAGTGACCCCGTACCCCGGATCTGAGTACCCCTGGTCCCCGGGCGACACAGAGACAGAGGGAGAAAGAGAAGTGAAGTAGGCTCCAAAGAGAGAGGAGCTGGGAGAGTGAGCTCCTGGGGAGCTAGGGACACTGGTTGGGTTGCAAGCGGTGATCCGAGTCCAGAGGAGTTGGGGACAGGTAGCAGTGACATTGGACAAGGGTGCGACGGACATAGTCTTGGAGGACTGTTGGCACCAGAAAGCACAAAAGAACTGACCGGTACCGAGCACGGGGACCCTAGGTCAGGACCCGATACAACGTCCTGGCAATTCACCTGACAGGGAGAGGATCTCCAAGGACTTCCCTGCGAGCTCAGATGTTGAGGGCATCAGCACAATGAGGCGGACAGGGGTGTATCCAGACACAGTAACCCAACTGAAGCCCCACGTGCCAACCCTCAAGAGCACGGCTACACTACACATAGTGAGCAGGGCCCCCAACAGCTTCAATCCACGGGGACCACCAAAGGACCATAAATTGTGCACGGAGACAGGCTCCGGATCACTAAGTGACATCAGTGGGACCGGGTACTTGGACTGGCTCCCGGCAGCTGTACACAGAGACTTTGGTTTACCTACAGCGGGTGTGTCTCCTTTATAAACCTCATCCAGCACCATGACTACACACAGTGAGTACCCTGGTCCCCTGCACCTCGCTCTCCTAAATAACTACCAAGACCGTGAGCCCGGGGCCTTCCCTACCTGCGGAGGGACTGACACCTTGCTGCTTCATACCATCTGCCCCAGTACTCCTTCCAGTAGCGGCGGTACTCCCATTATCGAATCCGCAGGTGGCGTCACGAACGTCTCCCCTGTAAATATCCCCCTTTATGGATCAAAGTGTCCACCAAGCAGGGTCCGGGCACCTCGAGCCACCACGATCTCGGATCCGAGCAGCCTGACTAACACCGGGCCGGTACACATAAAAATGGTAGTTGTTTTTTAATGGTACACGAGTTTTGCCATTTTTAGGCTATATGCGCACTACACTGTGTGCAGAATTATTAGGCAAATGAGTATTTTGATCACATGATACTTTTTATACATGTTGTTCTACTCCAAGCTGTATAGGCTTGAGAGCCAACTACCAATTAAGTAAATCAGGTGATGTACATCTCTGTAATGAGGAGGGGTGTGGTGTAATAACATCAACACTCTATATAAGGTGTGCTTAATTATTAGGCAACTTCCTTTCCTTCGGCAAAATATGTCATAAGAGAGATTTTACGGGCTCTGAAAAGTCCAAAATTGCGAGATGTCTTGCAGAGGGATGCAGCAGTCTTGAAATTGCCAAACTTTTGAAGCATGATCACCGAACAATCAAGCGTTTCATTGCAAATAGCCAACAGGGTCGCAAGAAGCATATTGGGTTAAAAAGGCGCAAAATAACTGCCCATGAATTGAGGAAAATCAAGCGTGAAGCTGCCAAGATGCCATTTGCCACCAGTTTGGCCATATTTCAGAGCTGCAATGTTACTGGAGTATCAAAAAGCACAATGTGTGCCATACTCAGGGACATAGCCAAGGTAAGGAAGGCTGAAAAACGACCACCTTTGAACAAGAAACATAAGCTAAAACGTCAAAACTGGGCCAAGAAATATCTTAAGACTGATTTTTCAAAGGATTTATGGACTGATGAAATGAGAATGACTCTTGATGGGCCAGATGGAACGGCCAGAGGCTGGATCAGTAAAGGGCAGAGAGCTGCACTCTAACTCAGACGCCAGCAAGGTGGAGGTGGGGTACTGGTATGGGCTGGTATCATCAAACATGAACTTGTGGGACCTTATCGGGTTGAGGATGGAGTGAAGCTCAACTCCCAGACCTACAGCCAGTTTTTGGAAGACAACTTCTTCAAGCAGTGGTACAGGAAGAAGTCGGTATCATTCAAGAAAAACATGAATTTCATGCAGGACAATGTTCCATCACATGCATCCAACTACTCCACAGCGTGGCTGACCAGTAAAGGTCTTAAAGATGAAAATATAATGACATGGCCCCCTTGTTCACCTGATCTGAACCCCATGGAGAACCTGTGGTCCCTCATAAAATGTGAGATCTACAGGCAAGGAAAACAGTACACCTCTCGGAACAGTGTCTAGCAGGCTGTGGTGGCTGCTGCACTCAATGTTCATCGTAAACAGATCAAGCAACTGACAGAATCTATGGATGGTAGGCTGTTGAGTGTCATTATAAAGAAAGGTGGCTATATTGGTCACTCATTTTTTGGGGTTTTGTTTTTGCTTGTCAGAAATGTTTATTTCTAAATTTTGTGCAGTTACAGTCATATGAAAAAGTTTGGGCACCCCTATTAATGTTAACCTTTTTTCTTTATAACAATTTGGGTTTTTGCAACAGCTATTTCAGTTTCATATATCTAATAACTGATGGACTGAGTAATATTTCTGGATTGAAATGAGGTTTATTGTACTAACAGAAAATGTGCAATCCGCATTTAAACAAAATTTGACCGGTGCAAAAGTATGGGCACCTCAACATAAAAGTGACATTAATATTTTGTAGATCCTCCTTTTGCAAAAAATAACAGCCTCTAGTCACTTCCTGTAGCTTTTAATGAGTTCCTGGATCCTGGATGACGGTATATTTGACCATTCCTGTTTACAAAACAATTCCAGTTCAGTTAAGTTGGATGGTCGCCGAGCATGGACAGCACGCTTCAAATCATCCCACAGATGTTCAATGATATTCAGGTCTGGGGACTGGGATGGCCATTCCAGAACATTATAATTGTACCTCTGCATTAATGCCTGAGTAGATTTGGAGCGGTGTTTTGGATCATTGTCTTGCTGAAATATCCATCCCCTGCGTAACTTCAACTTCGTCACTGATTCTTGCACATTATTGTCAAGAATCTGCTGATACTAAGTTGAATCCATGCAACCCTCAACTTTAACAAGATTCCCGATGCCGGCATTGGCCACACAGCCCCAAAGCATGATGGAACCTCCACCAAATTTTACTGTGGGTAGCAAGTGCTTTCCTTGGAATGCCGTGTTTTTTTGCCTCCATGCATAACGCCTTTTTGTATGACCAAACAACTCAATCGTTGTTTCAACAGTCCACAGGACCTTCTTCCAAAATGTAACTGGCTTGTCCAAATGTGCTTTTGCATACCTCAGGCGACTCTGTTTGTGGCATGCTTGCAGAAACGGCTTCTTTCGCATCACTCTCCTCTCCTTGTGCAACGTGCGCTGTATTGTTGACCGATGCACATTGACACCATCTGCAGCAAGATGAAGCTGCAAGTCTTTGGAGGTGGTCTGTGGATTGTCCTTGACTGTTCTCACCATTCTTCTTCTCTGCCTTTCTGATATTTTTCTTGGCCTGCCACTTCTGGGCTTAACAAGAACTGTACCTGTGTTCTTCCATTTCCTTACTATCTTCCTCACAGTGGAAACTGACAGTTGAAATCTCTGAGACAATTTTTTGTATCCTTCCCCTGAACAACTATGTTGAATAATCTTTGCTTTCAGATCATTTGAGAGTTGTTTTGAGGAGCCCATGATGCCACTCTTCATAGGAGATTCAAATAGGAGAACAACTTGCAATTGGCCACCTTAAATACCTTTTCTCATGATTGGATACACCTGCCTATGAAGTTCAAAGCTCAATGAGGTTACAAAACCAATTTAGTGCTTTAGTAAGTCAGTAAAAAGTAGTTAGGAGTGTTCAAATCAAGAAACTGATAAGGGTGCCCATACTTTTGCACCGGTCAAATTTTCTTTAAATGCGGATTGCACATTTTCTGTTAGTACAATAAATCTCATTTCAATCCAGAAATATTACTCAGTCCATCAGTTATTAGATATATGAAAATGAAATAGCTGTTGCAAAACCCCAAATTGTTATAAAGAAAAAAAGTTAACATTAATAGGGGTGCCCAAACTTTTTCATATGACTGTATGTTGGTTTACCTGGTGAAAATAAACAAGTGAGATGGGAATATATTTGGTTTTATTAAGTTGCCTAATAATTCTGCACAGTAATAGTGACCTGCACAAACAGATATCCTCCTAAGATAGCCAAATCTAAAAAAAAAACACTCCAACTTCCAAAAATGTTAAGCTTTGATATTCATAAGTCTTTTGGGTTGATTGAGAACATAGTTGATCAATAATAAAAAAAAAATCCTCTAAAATAAAACTTACCTAATAATTCTGCACACAGTGTAGTTAATACATCCATCCAGTATTCTCACAATGATAGAGTGGTTCAATAATAGTTAGGGGGTCTTAATACTGTACCATACAGAGCAACTCATGAAACCTGACATGGAGCACAGCACATGGCGGTGGCCATAGGACAAGGGAGCAAAAATCGGTCTTTTAGACAAGTCAGGTGCATAATAGTAATCCCCACTCCCCATGTCTGTAACTGAGAAAGAAGATGCTTGGTATAAAGTCTCTTGAGCAAGATTGGACCATTGATGTCCTGTCTGGGTACCTCACATCACCCCTGGGAAGCATATCGCTTCCAGTATATCAAAGAGAACACATTCCCATGAACCTTTTTACAGTCTAGAATTTGGTTGATCTCATACCAAATCAGAGGCAGAAATGTAGCGCCCCACAAGACAGGTGTTTTGGACCTATTCGTAGCCGGCCAGGGGTGCAGATCCTCTGCATCGTCACGGGGTTGCCTTGCCCGGTTCCATTGACCTGAGGCATACAGAATGGAAGGATGACGGTGGACGGGAGGCAGGAGCGGAGGATGAGGACGGGGTGACGGTTAGGAAAGTCTATTAGGATGATCGTGACGTCACCTGTGAAGGTATGCGGCTTCCGCTGCAGGGTCTCTCTCGCCGGGGCAGATGTCGGGGCGCATCTGGGATGGTGTCGCTCCCCACAGACGGAGCGGGATTACCCTGGGAAGGATGACGGAGGACGAGGGTGGTGGTAGTCTCTGTTGAGTGTCAACAGCCTACCATCCATAGATTCTGTCAGTTGCTTAATCTGTTTACGATCAACATTGCGTGCAGCAGCCACCACAACCTCCCAGATACTGTTCCGAGAGGTGTACTGTTTTCCCTCGCTGTAGAACTTACTTTTTTTTTTTTAAACTTCTTTTTATTATGTTTCAACAAAAAAAAAGAACTTGTAACATACAATATTTATGTTAACAATAATAATGACAAGTTTTAGAAATTCATTTACCATCATTTACAATCATCAGAACAAAACCCCAATACCCTCCCTCCCCCCTCCCTCTCTGCGTGCGTCCTCTAACTTATGTTGTCCGTTATTATGGAATTGGGTTACGTCCACTTATATTTTCCAATAAATACCACAATGTGTGTTCAAACTGGGATCTAAGTCTGGTTCTAATGACATCCGGCAATGTAGGTATAAATGTGGACCATGTGTCAAAAAATGTTTTTGTCAACTTTTCCTTATTTGAGAGAGCGTCCAGCCAGTCCATTTTGAATACAAACATAACCTTAGTTTGAATAAGTGATAATGATGGGGGTTCCGGACTAAGCCACTTATGTAATGTACTCTTCCTGGTAGCCGAGGCCCATGGAACTTACATTTTATGAGGGACCACAGGTTCTCTATGGGGTTCAGATCAGGTGAACAAGGGGGCCATGTCATTGTTTTTTCATCTTTTAGACCTTTACTGGCCAGCCACGCTGTGGGGTAGTTGGATGTATGTGATGGAGCATTGTCCTGCATGGAAATCATGTTTTTCTTGAACGATACCGACTTCTTCCTGTACCACTGTTTGAAAAAGTTGTCTTTTAGAAACTGGCAGTAGGTCTGGGAGTTGAGCCTCACTCCATCCTCAACCCAAAAAGGTCCCACAAGTTCATCTTTGATAATACCAGCCCATACCAGTACCCCACCTCCACCTAGCTGCCGTCTTAGTCAGAGTGGAGCTTTCTGCCCTTTACTGATCCAGCCTCTGGCCCATCCATCTGGCCCATCAAAAGTCACTCTCATTTCATCAGTCCATAAAACCTTTGAAAAATCAGTCTTAAGATATTTCTTGGCCCAGTCTTGACGTTTTAGCTTATTTTTCTTGTTCAAAGGTGGTCGTTTTTCAGCCTTCCTTACCTTGGCCATGTCCCTGAGTATGGCACACATTGTGCTTTTTGATACTCCAGTAACATTGCAGCTCTGAAATATGGCCAAACTGGTGGCAAATGGCATCTTGGCAGCTTCACGCTTGATTTTCCTCAATTCATGGGCAGTTATTTTGCGCCTTTTTTACCCAATATGCTTCTGCTTCTTGCGACCCTGTTGGCTATTTGCCATGAAACGCTTGATTGTTCGGTGATCATGCTTCAAAAGTTTGGCAATTTCAAGACGGCTGCATCCCTCTGCAAGACATCTCACAATTTTGGACTTTTCAGAGCCCGTAAAATCTCTCTTATGACACATTTTGCCGAAGGAAAGGAAGTTGCCTAATAATTAAGCACACCTTATATAGGGTGTTGATGTTATTACACCACACCCCTCCTCATTACAGAGATGCACATAACCTGATTTACTTAATTGGTAGTTGGCTCTCAGCCTATACAGCTTGGAGTAGGACAAAAAAAAAAGTATCATGTGATCAAAATACTCATTTGCCTAATAATTCTGCACACAGTGTAGTGTGCATATAGCCTAAAAATGGCAAAACTCGTGTACAATTAAATAAACAACTACCATTTTTATATGTGTACCGCCGCGGTGTTAGTCGGACTGCTCGGATCCGGGATCGTGGTGGCTCGAGGTGCCCGGACCCTGCTTGGTGGACACTTTGAATACTCATTTGCCTAATAATTCTGCCCAAAGTGTAGACACGTCTGTAACAATGGACTTCAGTAACAGTGCCCATTCTTCTCCTTGTCTGATGGGATTTAGTGCCTTTTCTGGAGAAGAAAGTGTCCAACCTATTGGGTAAGTAAAATGGTGCTCAGAGCAATTAGGTACTTTTCTTTTACTATATACACTTAACCATAACTTGGTTAAGAGCTTTCATACAAGTGAGAAACTGTAGAGCAGCTCCCATTTACACATGAATTGCATAGTGTATAATGTGGATCATGCCGAGTCTGAAAAAGAGAGTTCATCTGTTGAAAGAGGCTTACTCGGAGACAAAATGAGGATAATTTGTGAGAAAGCATGGACATTATAGTTTGTCTTTAGCGGGCTTTACACTCTGCGATATCGGTCCCGATATCGCCAGCATGGGTACCCGCCCCCATCTGTTGTGCGACACGGGCAAATCGCTGCCCGTGCCGCACAACATCGCCCAGACCCGTCACACATACTTACCTGCTCGGCGACGTTGCTGTGACCGGTGAACCGCCTCCTTTCTAAGGGGGCGGTCCGTGCTGTGTCACAGCGACGTCACCGAGCAGCCGCCCAATAGAAGCGGAGGGGCGGAGATGAACGGGACGTAACATCCCGCCCACCTCCTTCCTTCCACATAGCGGCCGGGAGGCAGGTAAGGAGAGCTTCCTCGTTCCTGCGGCGTCACACATAGCGATGTGTGCTGCCGCAGGAGCGACGAACTAAATCGTTACTGCTGCAGTAACGATAATCGAGAATGGACCCCCATGTCACCGATGAGCGATTTTGCACGTTTTTGCGACGATGCAAAATCGCTCATCGGTGTCACACGCAACAACATCGCTAATGCGGCCGGATGTGCGTCACAAAATCCGTGACCCCAACGACTCAGCATTAGTGATATCGTAGCGTGTAAAGCCCCCTTTTGCTTCCAAAAGACGGACATTTGCAAGTTGGACTGGCACACAGTTTGGCTCGGTAGTGATATAAAGCTGACAGCTGCTCGGGCACTGTTCTGTCAATCTGATTTGTTTTCTTGTTTCTACTGCACTGGAGGAATATGTTCCCTAAAATATGTGCGGGAATGATGTGTGGTCTCAAGAGTCATAGATGTACAAAGGATGCCCTTATTGCAGAATGTACTTTCTAAAATTGACCCATTGCTGGAACCCCACTTTTCAGCTGTACTTTGTGAGGAAGCTTGGCAGTAAGTGTTCTATTTCCCTGCAGCACTTTCACAGGTGACATTAAGCATTACACATTTTCTATTGAAATCAATAGGCTGTCTGTGTTATTTAGGAAAGGAAATGTCCTCCAGGGTAAGAGTTATTTATTGAAACTGCTTTTCACTCTGGCCAACAAACATGGATTCTTAAAGGGACTCTGTCAACATGATTTCACACCCCAATCTATTTATATGTGCATGTAGCACTTTTAACTAAAGTCCAGTAATATCTTTATATCTATATATCTATATATATATATTCTTTACATGGCCAGTCCATTCCTCTACTACTGAGAAATCAACGTTTGAATTGATATGCAGTGAAGCTAAAGTGCTATTTGTAGATCTAAAGCCTTTGTCGTTCTACCGCTATGCCCTACCTAGCACTGCCTCCTTCTGCGGTATTTGACTGACACTTTATGCTGTGTGGCTTCATGCAAAGGAGTCTTCAGTCAAACAGTGTATTAAAAGTTCAGATTATGGCATATTATTTAAATCAGATTTCTGTGTAACATGTATTTTTTAAAAATTTGTGGCAATGTTTATTTTTTTTTTTGGTACTGTCATAATCGTACTGATGAGGAAAAGCTTATTACGAGGTAATTTTTAACACAAGATGTACACTGTAAAAACAATTCCCAAAAAAAACATGTCAGAATTGTGTTTTTTTTCAGAATGTCACCACACTTGTAATTTTTCCCTGGTTTACAGTACGCTATGTTTCTCGAACAGCGCTCTGCTACCCGCAATTGTTAGAACAATTAAGCAATTGTTTGAAGATTAATGGACGAGGCTGTGGCTGTTTGCACTGCTAGGCCAATTATTGGGCAGCTCACACTGAGGGTATAGTATGTATATGACCAATTCCAACACATGGAATATATATATACCTCAGCACCGTCACTATGAAGCTCCACAATAACACACAAAAAAAACTAGCTCCCAGCACCATTTGTTTATACACACCAATTGGACATCCGTTACGGATAACGTATGGCTTCGGAGATGTGTGTTATAGAGCAAGAGGAATAAAGCTATTTAGCTTTATATAGTTAATCCAAAAAATTAGGCAGTTATTTTAAAAATATGTTACAGTGGGGACAAGACAATACAGTATACAATTACATAAAATAAAAGGGATGAACAAAAGAAAATTACAAAACCTGATGTCACTAAAATGGCTCAGAGCTTAGAGGAGGGAGGTGCTTCTTAGGAAAAAAATGGAATGAACCCTCAGTAAGCTGTACATTCCGAGGACTGAGAAAGGACAAAACCCAATTTCTGCTTTTTATTTGACTAAAGTTACGCCCCCATACTTCCCTTTGATGAGCTCATGTGGAGGCTGTTTGTGGGATGTGCTCAGCTTTTCAAAAATTTAAGATTACTGGATATCTTTGCCCCTGGAGGTCCAGGGTGGAAGATATCTTGGTCATGTTTCTTATCACTATTTTATCTTTCCGTAGAGATGAAACATGGCATGGCATGGATTGTATCATCCAACTGAGCGATATTAATTTGATACTCATACACAGACCTCACAATTATGAGAAAATATAGATGTTCTTCTTCTTGTGATCGCAATGCTGAAAATGTACCTTCTATAAATATCAGATCAATACAAACCCCGATGTTCGTCAATGACCACCAGTGCCCAATCCTTTGAACTGAGGATATTGGTTACTGTGGAAGGGCACGTCTCCACCTCTGAATATAGAAAACCCAGGTTTTTTGTCTGGTTATAGCAGATGTATTAGCTAAATTACCTGTCCACACCAGGGGGTCCTAGCTGATTAGGGCCAGATGTACCATTATCTCTCTGTCTTTCATCCTCCAGTTATAATTAGTTCCTCTTTTCCCCTGGTATAATTAATCCCATATGTTCAGAGTGGGGTGGATATGTCCTCTCTATCCAGAGATGTCTTATGGATTTTATAATTTCTCTATGACACTATGTGGTAAAATTAATAGTGTCATTCAAAAGTACATCTAGTCCCGCAAAAAAAGCCCTTATATGTCTATGTGGACACAAAAATCTAAAAAGATAAAGGCTCTTGTGAAAAAGGAGAGGAAAAATAAAAATTAAAATAAAATTGGCCTTGTTTTGAAGAGGTTAACTCAGAATTATCTAATAGGGGGTATGAAAATGGGTTTTCCAAAATTGGATAACTCATTTAATCGTTACATGACTTCATTTTGCTTTTCTAACTTGTGTCTTATTCTCACAGAAGTGAATAGGCTGTTGCATAATTTGGCACAGCTCTGGATCTCTATGGGGTTTGAATGATTTGTGGCATCTGCAAATTTTCAATATTGCAAAGGAGCCTGTCTAGTTGAACATGGTGTCTGATTTACAAGTAGCGTATTATAGAAGCTAAACAAATTTATAGATTTATATTTTGTGGGAAAAGATTCAGTACAGCCTGTATTTTATCCACTTTTTTTCCCTTAGGAGTCCAATGGGCAGTCTTACTTTGTGATTGACAGCTTTGTATATACAGTTATAGCTATCAAATACTAACCTTGCCCTCCCCCTTGGACTCGTATGGCTCACTCACATCACCATATAAGACGAACAAGTGCTATGTTTTATCGTATAGCATTCGCTCTAATGTTGATACGATGGGTCACATAGAACTGGGAATAGGACTCCTAAACTGCCCCTCAAGCTAGGGGAGTCTCTAACTGTCCCTTATCACAGAAGTACGCCTGATGGTGACGAGATCTGGACCGTCAGCATAGCCCTAACTCCTGAATAACCCTGGTCTAATACACACCTACAACCCGAGAAAAGGCCAGGACTGAAGTGGTTAATGTGACGCCCCTGGACTATCAGGTCGTCAGAGGATACTGCGCAACCTATCCTCCCGTGCAGTATCCCACCTCCCTCTTGGTTCTGGGTTCCTATCCTAATGGTGTTGCCTCCAACAGCAAATCAAATCCTAGATACACCCTGCACCACACCCACCAGGCACACCAGTGGACGGCTTAAGTGGAATAGATTCGCCCACTTGGGGGGTCAGGGAGGGGAGGTTAGGAGTGTAGTCAGTAGAGTGTGAGTAGTCAGAGGGAGTGAGTGAGAGGAGGTTGGGAGCAGTGGCTCCTAAGAGAGAAGGTGTGTAGATTGCAGACGGTGGTCTGGACCTAGAGGAGTCGGACTCCCGGTTGCAGAGGATTGTGGCAAGGTGCCTGGACCTGTCGAGGAGGACAGCCGGCAGGTTAGCACTATCACAGTCCGGGACCGAAGGCACGACGGGGTACACGGACCCTAGGTCGGGGAGAAGCTTCAGGCAACCGACAATTGACCTGAGGAGAATGGAGCCTTTATGATCTGTTCCCACCCGCTCCAGAATCGGGGCATTAGTGCAACGAGGGGGATAGGACTTTCCAACCCAAAATGGTCCAGAAAATCCCAAGCAATAGCCCTGAGAGCAAGCTCCCACACTTAGCCACAGTGGGAAGCGGGGCCCGGCAAGTTACAGACTACTGGGCCACCACGTTGGCATCCCCCCTACCTGTGGAGGGCTACGACACCTTGCTGCCCCACTTTATCACCCCGGGTACTCCCAGCGGCAGTGGCGGTACTCCCAAATTACCGCACACCACGGGTGGCGTCACAAACTATATCAATTCCCCTGGAAATACCCCACTTTCATTTGAGTTTCCGCACGACCCCCGGGTCCGGAGACTCTCGAGCCACAGTGAACCGGGATCCGAGCAGCTTGCCTGCTTCCCTGGGGGCGGCACATTAATACCACACAAAAGACAGACAGAGAGAAACCAAAACTCAAACTCACAGCAAACAGTCACAGAGGTATAGATAAAACATGCTCAAAAGAGCACTAGGTGGCGTGTCAGAGTCTGCAGTGTGAACAGAGTAGAAAGATGCCATAACATCTGGTAAGTTTAGAGCTGAACACCATGTCAATTACCATGTGATAAGTGTTACACTATGAAGCAGTGCCAATCAGCATTTTTTCCCATTTGGCATGAGCAAAAAATCACTGTATGCTGCGATTGTGTCAAAAGAGTGACAGGAATGGGGGATTGACTGGATAGGAGACCCTACGCTGATGTAGCACCCCAGGGGGTCAGGGGGAAAATTACTTGCCACTGGGCCAGTGAGGATCAGGGAATGTCACGGGTGGCCCTGCCCAGTTTCGTGACCCCGAGGTTTTACACGGAGGGAGTGGGGAAATAAGGATGATGCTGGAGGTTGACTTTGTGACGACACCTGCGGCCAGGGAATTAGCCGCCATTGCTGTTGCTGTCCTCCGGGGCCGAGATGTTTCTGCTCCCCACAGGTGGAGCGGGCCTCGTGGACGATGATGAGGGGAGTAATAATGGCGGGTGCCGAGGCGTGGGGTGGTGGCGCCAGGAATGACAGGCGGACACAGTCTCTGCGAGTTCTAGGTGTTTTACTCACAGTTTATGCCGCTTGCCCGGTATAAACTGTAAGGCTATGTGCGCACGTCGCGTAAAAACATGCAGTTACGCTGCGCTATGTAGCGCAGCGTAACTGCATGCGTCCTGCGTCCCCTGCACAGTCTATGGAGACTGTGCAGGGGCCGTGCGCACGTGGCGTTTAAGAGCGCAGCGCTTCGGCTACTGCCGAAGCGCTGCGCAAAAAGAAGTGACATGTCACTTCTTTCCTGCGCTTTGCCGGCAGCTCCTGCTCTGTCTATGGCAGGAGCTGCAGGCAGAGCGCATGGAATCGGCGCTCACTACGGACATTTCTGCAGCGATCTAAAGCGCACATGTGCTCTTCAGATCGCTGCAGAAATTTCTGCAGGGCTTGTACGCAACGTGCGCACATAGCCTAATGGGCATAAACTGTGATGGGCCCTGTCAAACCTGGATCCTTTAGAGGTCAGAGCCGGTGAATTGGATGGCGGGACCTTCCTTCTGCACTTGGTGTGGATCCCCGTGGCTTGAAGCCCGGATTCTTCAAAAGTGTGTCTACTCCCTGCCCATATGCAGGTGCCGCGGGTCCGATGTGGGGCCTGCCTTAGAACACAAACCCAGATCCTATATGGCATTGTGCTCTGGAAACTATGGGGGTCGGAGGGACATGCAATCCGCCAAACCTGCAGATTTTGATGGACAACCTGAAGTATAATCCACCCTAGGATTCTGCACCCTGACAGCACCGGACCCGAGGGAGCAATGATGCTCTCCCCTCTGCGACCTTCTTCACTCCTGTGTCCCACAGGGCCACCAGTGAAACATGACTGCTCTCTTCCTCTCCTGCTGGAGAACTCTCTAACTGTTGTGTTGGCTCCTGATTTCCCCAGGTGCTTGCTCCTCCCGTCCCAGGTTCCTGCTTCTAGTGGATTGGGGATCCCAGGTGTGGTGGTGTCCTAAAGACCCAACCACGTTGGCGACCCCTTTTTGACCCAAACTTAGCCTTGTCCACGCTAAAAGAAGACCAACCTGTTTGTGTGTGTATGAGTTGTGTGAGACTGGCACAACCTCCTCTGGACCCGGGTTGAACACTGCACCTTAAGTCAGGTGCAGTATCCTGTGGCGACTGAAGCCTCAATGGCGCCACACTGACCCTCAGACTAAGCGTACCCTAGACTTTCCCTCAACTCAGAGGTACACTTAAAGGTAGGGAGGTCTGGTCCCCCAACATATCCCTGTCTCCTGTCCTTGTCCCTGATGGTAAGACTCCCCCCTCCACAACCCACCACCCGGGGGAAGGGCAAGGACAGAAGTAGAAAACTCCCCCGACTAAACTGAGAGACAGGGGTACAAACAAAACTCACTCACACCTAATACCAACAATAGGGAACAACAAAAGGTGTACAGGTAGGGGAAACATAGAAAGGAGAAAGCAACAAAACAAGTTACCTTCACACACACCAACACAACAGGCAGCAAGCAGCTCCAGGCCTAGCAGAATAACCAGCAACCATTGCAGGAAGCACAGAGTTTTTTTCCAGGCCAGAAGTGGTCATCAGAGAAATCACCTGGGCAGAGTGAATGAGCTTGCTGCTAGCAAGGAAAACGGACATTAACTCTGCGACTGCCAAAAGAAAACATATGTTTAACGTGTAAGGTCTCTGATGATAAAAGAGACCCTGAGCCTGTCACTAACCTCATCAAGATGACATATTGGCAGTATATATCGGATCACGAGTACCCAAACAAGTCTATGGGTGTGTGTGAAACATCAGACTAGACTC
Source organism: Anomaloglossus baeobatrachus (assembly GCF_048569485.1). Lineage (NCBI taxonomy): Eukaryota > Metazoa > Chordata > Amphibia > Anura > Aromobatidae > Anomaloglossus > Anomaloglossus baeobatrachus. The sequence goes on from NC_134357.1 coordinate 491,562,097, forward strand.
AGATGTCAACCAAGTGCAGTCCGATACATGCTGAAACTGGCAATGGAGAAGATGAAGAAATTAATCTCTCATCCTTGTTCTCCACACCTGTGACCTGATTCTGTCTGGCCTGAGAATCAGATCACAGTAAAGTGACACTTGGATCACGCTTGCAGCAGTGTCTGAGCCGAGTGTCATTAGCATATCGCATCCAATTCTCTCACATGACATACACTAGTGTGACCCTGGCCTCAAGCTTAGAAAGAGCAGTGAAATTGTTTTATTAAACTTATATATGAATCTACTTAGTTTTTCCTGAGATATAACATGATGTATGTGCATGTATAAAGTAGCAAATTACCTTTAAAGGCTACTTTACACACTGCGATATCGGTACCGATATCGCTAGCGTGGGTACCCGCCCCCATCTGATGTGCGACACGGGCAAATCTCTGCCCAACATCGCCCAGACATGTTACACATACTTACCTACCCGGCGACGTCGCTGTGACCAGCGAACCGCCTCCTTTCTAAGGTGGCGGTTCGTTCAGCGTCACAGCGACGTCACTGAACCGCCGCCCAATAGAAGCGGAGGGGCGGAGATGAGCGGGACGAACATCCCGCCCACCTCCTTCCTTCCGCTTTGTGGCCAGGAGGCAGGTAAAGAGAGGTTCCTCGTTCCTGCGGTGTCACACGGAGCTATGTGTGCTGCCGCAGGAATGAGGAACAATATCGTTACTTCTGCAGTAACGATTTTTGAGAATGGACTCCCATGTCACCGATGAGCGATGCAACGATGCAAAATCGCTCATAGGTGTCACACGCAACGGCATCGCTAATGCAGCCGGATGTGCGTCACAAATTCCGTGACCCCAACGAGTTCGTATTAGCGATGTCGTAGCGTGTAAAGCCTGCTTAAGGCTTTGTTCACACTAGAAAAAGGCTTTTTTCTCAAGAAATTTCTTAAGCGTCTGAAAGATTACCACATTTGCGGTCAAAAACCGTACCAATACCGCACCGAAAACCGCATGCGGTTTTACCACAGTTATGTGTGTTTTTTATGCATTTTTGGTGCGGTTTTGGTGCGGTTTTTCCGCAGGTTGGTGCCTGCGGTTTTTTACCATTATCTATGGCAAAAACTGCAAGTACCTGCAGAAAAGAAGTGACATACTCATTCTTTTTCTCAAGAAATTCTGCAGAAAGAATTTTCTTGAGAAAAAACCGCAGTGTGCGCACAGTTATTTTTTTTTCCATAGGTTTTGCTGGGGAATGTCTGCAGAAAGGTTAGACTGCTGAGACCAGACTACCCTCAACCAAAACCCTCCCATGTCCGATTAACCACTCCGAGACAAGTTAACCAAAATACAAACTTTATTAGGAGAGCTTTATAAAATCAGTAAACAACTCTCATCTTTTGTTGTGGATGGAGGTCGGTCACAGCACAATTAACCATTATAAATAACCACTTTCAAAACGAAACTTTGTGCCAGGCCGGACTTCCGGCGCACTTTAGCTTTCGTAATTGAACTGTGTTCCTTGAAACCGCCACGGAGGAGCAGAGGTCCTAGACTGTGCTCCGACCCCCACCCATAATGAACAAGGCCTGCTCAATACCGTCTTGCAGGCCTGATAAAAATATGTCTAGGCCAATGTTATTCAAATGAACGCCATCGTTCAACATCAGGGAGGAATTATCCCCTTCCAATTGCCAGTGTCTAACGACGATCCCTGCCGTAAAGCGGACAAAACGCGAAATACGTGAGTTGAGTGTCCGCCTCAAACGCTCCAGAGCCGCAGCTCCTTGAGCCCCTCGCCAAACAGGCCGGGAAATGACCTCGGACCAAACAAGGACAAGTTCAGGGAAAAAGGCATGAAACTTGTCCACGTCAGACCTCATTGTGGTGATAAGCTCCGCCAAACGGCGGGCACCGAGGTCATTTCCCCCAGCGTGAATGACGAGGACCACTGGAGTTAAAGCAGACCTCGCAATTTCCACAACCTCCGGTATAACTTGAGGCCATATGAGACCCCTGACGCCTCTCCAATTGACTTCGAAGCCACGAAAGCCAAGGGCACGTCCTCCAGGTCGATTCTCAGCCCGCTGTCCTGCCCAGAAAATATAGGAGTGTCCCAATAGCCAAATGACAGGCTTGGCAGCTCCTAGAATAAGAAAACTGTCAGTGACACATGTACAAGAAGGCAAACCTGTGCAAAAGAAAATGGATTAAAGAAGCAGTAATTCTGGTCTAATATATCTCGCAAAACACGCGGAACGCCACCGGCCTATGCGTTGAATGACTTCATTAGGCAATCCTGCCCGAGCGGCCTCAGTCGCCGCCCCAATCCGGAAGGAGTGAGTACCAAATTCGCCGGCGGGAAAGCCCAGGAACCTTAAACATTTTCGAAAAACGGCTAAAAATTGGAATCTCGTCAGAGGGGAACCATCTTCATGTACTAGGAAGGAAGAACTACCATGGCGCAAAGCGATATAGTTAAGTGTCAATGTAACAGGGCATACTGGGCCATGAATAGCAAACAAAGATATCCAGAAGCCATTTCCGGTTTGATCGGTCTTAGATTTCCGAATTCTAATCCTTAAACCCCCATTACACAATGCGACGTCGTCGTGCCGAAGGCCCCCATGAGTGCCTCTGGCAGGAGAAACCAACTCGCTAATGCGCAATGCGCCAAAAAAGGCAATAGCAAAAGAGGCGGAGAAAAGGGCAGACTCAAAAGGAGGAGGACAAACAGCGGAGATATGTCCGATGATACGAGAAAGAAGGCTAAAAGAAACCGGCCTTCTACACTCCCTTCTGGGCTGCCCCCTACCCAACCCCTTAACTGCTTGCTGGACTATAAAAAACTTAGTAACGTCCGACCAACCTCGAAGCTTGAAATGAAAAGCAAGTCCAGACAATCGGTTCCGCGCTACCGCGCAGGAAGCACCTTTATTATACAGATGATACAAATACCGGCCGGTAACGTCCAGTCTGGCAGAATCAGAGGTAGAAACCGGATAATTAGCCGCAACAGATTCCTCCCATGCCTTACCGTAAGCCAGCCAAGTCCTCGGGGCCAGTGAAGACGTCACCAAAGGCATCAGCTGCATTCCAGCAGGTCCCATATGCTGGGTGGACACGACATTCCCTCTGGTTGTGCCCGAGGACACAGCTGCCGAAATTTCTGAAATTGAAAACGGGAAAGTGAGTCAGCGATAGCGTTGTACCTGCCAGGCACATGGCGAGCCCTGAACCACATATTGAGCTCGAGGCAATGCAGCACAAAAAATCTAAGTAACTTTAGGACTGGCAAAGAGGATGAAGTCAGATGGTTTATCGCGTGAACCACGGACATATTATCTGTCCAAAATAAAATCCGTTTATTTCTGAAAGCTGGGCCCCAGATCACGACAGCTGTTACAATGGGGAACAATTCAAGGAGGGTCAGGTTGGACACGAAACCTCTGGCGTGCCAAGATTGAGGCCATTGCTCAGCACACCATTGATCGCCAAAAATAACGCCAAAACCCAACGATCCCGATGCATCGGAAAAAAGTGATAGTTCTTCATTGGAAATAACGTTATCCTGGAAACAAGTTTGACCATTATACCTGGATAGAAAATCATTCCAGATAAACAAATCAGCTTTCAAGCAGGGGGTAATCCTGATGCGATGATGAGGAAGGCGAATACCTTTAGTGGCAAGTGATAACCTCCGGGAAAAAACTCGTCCCATTGGCATGACATGACAGGCGAATACAAGGAGGCCCAGCAAAGATTGCATCTGACGAAGGGTCACACTACGAACCGAACAAAAACCCTTAATCAGCGAGCGCAGCTTTTCTACCTTGTCATCCGGGAGGCGGAATAGCATTGCATTGGAATCTATTTCAATACCGAGGAAGGAAAGAACCTGGGAGGGGTCGACTGTTTTGTCCCTCGACAAAGGGACACCAAATCTGGACATCAAACTGCAAAACGTATCCAATAGAAGCTGGCAATGAGTGGAATCTTGAGGGCCAACAAAAAGGAAGTCGTCAAGATAATGAATAATAGATTGGGAACCAGATTCAACCTTCACGACCCATTCTAAGAAAGAACTGAATAGCTCAAAATAGGAGCAAGAGATTGAACAACCCATGGGAAGGCATGTATCGTAATAATAAAGACCATCAACGAAACATCCCAACAGATGGTAGCAATCCAGGTGGACCGGGAGGAGGCGGAAAGCCGACTCAATATCTGACTTGGCCATCAAAGCCCCCGGTCCCGCTTGCCTAACTAACGCAACAGCTTTGTCAAAAGAGACAAACGTGACAGACGCATCCGATTCGGGTATACCATTATTGACGGACAAACCTTTCGGATGGGAAAGGTGATGAATTAAACGAAATTTCCCAGGCTCCTTCTTCGGAACAACCCCCAGCGGGGACACCCGTAAGTTGTAAAAAGGAATCGAATCAAAGGGTCCCTTTAATCTGCCTTTTGCTAACTCACAGTTTATTTTATCCAGTAAAACCTCGTGAAGCTCCGTCGCAGACTTTAGGTTACGGGCAAAAAGGGGGTGTCTGTTAAGTTTAAAAGGTATAAAGAAACCAATAGAGAAGCCGAAGCGCAGCTGCGCCGCCGCGTCCTTATTGGGGTACCGGTCGAGCCACGGCCCTATCTCGGCCACGCTCACCGGCGTCCCGATTCTCAGGTGGGTTTGACGGCTTTGTTGGCAATTTCGCTGAAGGGCGGGGGCATTTGGCCGCTGCGTGGGAGCCTCCGCAAGCAGAACATTCATGTTTATACCTGCAGAGACCAAAGAATCGGCAGTGCCCTTCGTTGAATTGCCAACATGTGCCGGGTCTACGAACGGCCACTGAACTGGAACCGGCGGAGTTGCCAGGGGCCGCGGCATGAAAGGGGGCTTTAGGAGTCATCATGAGACGCAACCAGGAATCAGTAGCTTTAACCCCCCACACTAAGTGAGGTTGTAGGGCCAAACGACGCCTGAAATCCTCATCATAACGCCACCACGCAGATCCGTCGTGCGCTTTGTATGCGTTATAAATGGAATCAACATATATAAAAAGTTCCGAACAGCGTTCGGGGTGTATCTGACCCATAACACCTCCCAATACAAAAAAGGCTTGCAGCCAGTTATTGATAGTTTTTGCGACCCTGGGTTTTTTGTCAAAAGGGCGTTCAGCGGAACGCCTCTCTTTGTCAACCGTAAATTGGTCAGTGGAAACCAGTGACCAAATGTCTACATAATCATTAGCCCGTATTTTGTTAACCGTCTCTGGGTCAAGGTGAGATCCCAAAGGGGACATACCACAAAAGAACGTGTCCTTATGTATATCAGCCCGAGGAGGAGGCTGAAATCTCTTCTCGGGCTGATTTCCAAGAAAGAGAGGGTTAACCAGAATTTTATTACCCGGGGTATTTAAATGAGCTAACAGAGCTTTTAAAGACATAGCTGTATTATCAGCAGCTCCCCAAGCCCCAGAATAGTTGTACTCACCGACCGCTGGAGCATCTGTGGGAGTCACCGATACGTGTGGAGCCGGTACCGAGTCGGCAGCCTGCGGTTGAACCAAATAGGGTTCGGCATCTCTCCGGCGGCGTAATGTGCGACGAGAGCGCCTGCTGGATGTCATGGAGTCGCCGGATGACTCAGCCGTGGTTGATGGCGAATGCCATCTTGATGAGCGAGACCTACGGCTTCTTCGCGATGAACGTGACCGCCGCTCAGAATAAGCTGAGCGGCGACTGCGGTCCCTACTGGATCGCCTGCACCTATATGGGCTGCAAGAACGTGAGGAGGAGTCGGAGGCAGCGGAGCGGTTTCCGCGCCCGCGGCGTCGCCTACCGTGGGCCGTGCTTCCAGCATCCGCTGCATCCTGAACAGGGAGGACCCGTGGTAGGTTCTGCAGCTCAGGGGGCACAGCCATCGCCGGTTGTACTGCGGCTGGCAATGCCATCGCCGGAGGCGCAGCCGTCTGGAACGGCAGCACCTGCGGAGCCACAGGAGGCAACGCCATACCCACCTGAGCTGCAAAAGGCAAGGCCATCACTCCAGGGGCTGCAGGAGGCACAGCCGTCACTGCAGCCGCTGCAGGAGGCAAAGCCATCACCGCGGCAGCCGCAGGAGGTAAGGCCATCACTGCAGCTGCGGCAGGTGGCAAAGCCATTCCCCCCCCCGGGTTCATGGACTGTTGAGACATTTGGGGAGGTATGAAAATGTTGGAGGGAGCAGCAGCCCCCACCCTGCACACTTCTGAAGTAATGCAGTGTGACAGGGAAGGTGACATATTAGATGGTGGGGGCTGCAGACTGTCAGCAGGCTCCTCAGCCGATGAGGAGCTGCGGCTCTGATTCCCTCCCATCAGATAAGGTGCGGGCGCTAAGAAGAGAGGAGGGGTAAGCTGGTGCAGCAGGGCTGGGGGTGCACGTTGGTTTTGGCGCGCAGGGATGGCGTGATTTGAATCAAGCGGCGCCGCTTTGCCTGAGGGGCATGAAAGGCTTGCGGCCGCCGCGTTCACTGTTGGGGGCGTGTGTAGGGACGTTACAGGGCGATTCGCGCGCGCCCGTCGTGCACGAGGGTCGCGTGCACGCCGGGCGCGCGCGCGCCCCGCGCGCATGCGCAGTGGGGAGTTACATGCTGGGCTGAGACGCTCCGGGGGCGGATTGTGCGAGCAGGCCTCCTGCCGACCGAAGCCTGTGGTTGAGCCTCAGGGGGAGGGGAACGCTGCTCACCCAATATAGCAGCAAGCCACGCGTCTCCCTCCCTCCTGATTCTGTCCCTGACAGCCTGGTTTAGTGTTTCGGTCATCTCTCACCGGGAAGGCTAATGACAGCACCGTCCGGATCTCACAAGGTGAGGAGAGACCGGATACAGGAAAAGAGGGAATATTTATAGGGGGAAAGAAAGGGATTATGGGAACATAACCATTGGATAAACCCCTTGGAAGGGGAGGAGGGAGAATCGGACATGAGAGGGGAACTTAACCCCTTACTACCCGGGCACAGCAGTCAAGGTGCATTCAGTAAAACACTGACATGCCCCTGAACAACCATTTTCTGCAGAAATTTCTGCAGCAAAACCGCAAAAAAAGTGGGTAAAACCGCTGTGTGTGAACAAGGCCTAAAGCTGTGTGCCTATAAGGATTCAAATTATTCTTTAACATGGATAATGTTCTGGCTGACCCCAGGAAGAGAGGAGAGCCTGATTTTAGCCATGAAAGTTAGTTCTGCTGATACTTCCCATGTTCCTTGCATTCAGCCCCTGGCCTTTTGCATGCAGGAACCCTTGTTCCTCTAAAGATGATCTGGAGACTATATTCTAAGCACGTTTAACCTCTTAACGCTCCATTCAGGGCCGGCGTCAGCACCCGGCATACCCAGGGAAATGCCGAGGCCCTTGGCCACCGTGGGGGGCTCACTCACAGTGGCAGAAGTGGCGTACCGCCAATTGTGGCAGGGCACGCCACCACTTATCAGGGGTGCCGCGCTGTCACTGGCCTCCCCCGCCGATGATCGTACTTTCAATTGTATTGGCATCGCAGTTGCCGATATAATTGAAAGCAATGAGATGGAGCGGCGCGCTGCCTCTCTCATCATTCTCCCCCTTTGTCTATCTGCGCTCTGACAGCTCAGAGGCGGAGCGCAATGACGTCAACACTGCATGACTTCAGTGAGTGCTGAGAGGTCAGAGCGACAGAGCAGTGGACATGCTGAGGAGACCGGAGCATCGGGAGAATGAGGAGAAGAAGTGAGTATGACTATGTATTCAATCACGGTGGCCAGATGACTATGGGGGTGCATTAAATGATATGGAGGCTGTATACAAGAAGGTGCCTAATGCTATCTGGGTCTGCATTGTGCTATATGTGGGCTGTATACTACATAATGCTATCTGGGTGCCTAATGCTATCTTGGTCTGCATTGTGCTATATGGGGGCTGTATACTATATGAAGGTGCCTAATGCAATCTGGATCTGCATTGTGATATATGCGGCCTGTATACTACATGAAGGTGCCTAATGCTATCTGGGTCTGCATTGTGCTATATGCGGGCTGTATACTACATGAGGGTGCCTAATGTTATCTGGGTCTGCATAGTGCTATATGGGGGCTGTATACTACATGAGGGTGCATAATTCTATATGAGGCTGCTTAATGTTATATGGGGGCTGCTTAATGTTACATGAGGGTTGCATAGTGCTATATGGGGGCTGCATAGTGCTATATGGAGGCTGCAGAGTGCTATATGGAGGCTGCATAGTTCTATATGGAAGCTGCATAATGCTATATAGGGGCTGCATAATGCAATATGGGGGCTGCATAATGCTATATGTGGGCTGCATAGTGATATATGGGGGCTGCATATTGCTAAATGGGGGCTGCATAATGCTACATTGTTGCTGCATAGTGTAATATGGGGGCTGCATAGTGCAATATGGTGGCTGCATATTGCTATATGGCAGCTGCATAATACTATATGGAGGCTGCATATTGCTATATGGCAGCTGCATAATACTATATAAATGATTATGTGGGCTTCATAACACTATATGAAGGAATATGGGGGCTGCATACTACTATATCCCAAGAGTTGTATGTCCCCTCCACCCCTGTGCTGTATATCCCCCAGAGCTCTATGCTCGCCCACCCCGGTGCTGTAAACCCCCTTAGAGCTGTATGTTCCTACGACCCCAGTGCTGTATACCCCCCAGAGCTGTATGTCCCCCCCACCCCAGAGCTATATGTTCCCCATCCTCAGTGCTGTATACCCCCCCAGAGCTGTATGCCCCCACCCCAGAGCAACTGCCCCCCTCTAGAGCTGTATGCCCAACTCTAGAGCTGTATGCTGTATATCCCTCTCCTCAGTAATATGTATGCCCACCAGCAATGTGTATGTCCACAACCTCTCCTGTGATGTATATGCAACAGTTTCAGTGTGTTCTATGTGCGGCTATGTCTGTTAGTGACAGCCACCAATCAGTGTGGCACAGACACATGCACAGGAGGAGCTGGATGGGAGACAAGCGGGGGAGATGAGTGAGGCTGTTGCCGGCTTCACCATATTAGAAATATCTCTAATGTGTCTGTGTGTGCATGTATGATGTGTATATGACTGTGTATGGATTATGTCTATTTATGTGTTTTTGTGAATTTCTCTTTAAATATGTATGTGTATGTATCTGTGCATGTGTATGTATCTGTGCATGTGTATGTGTGGTATGAGGCCCACTGAGATTCTTACACCCGGGGCCCACAAAATCCTGGCTCCATGACTGATTTATCCATCATGGTGCTGGTCAGAGTGTGTGGAACAGGCTCAGCCATTCCACATTTCACATAATGCATATGGTGGTCGTTTTTACCACACTATTGAGACTGAGAAAAAAAACGAAATCCAAAACCACATGGCATACTTGTGTTTTGATTCACTATTTCACCTTGCTTGGAATTTTTTTCCATTTTTTTGTATAGTATTAGGTAAAGTAACTGCTGTATTTCAAAACGGCAATTCATCTTGAGAAAAACAAGGGCTATGTCAATGGAAACATAAAAAAGTTATGGCTCTTTGAAGAAGGGGAAGAAAAAATGAAAATGCAGGAATGGAAATGTGCTGCGTTTTTAAGGGCTTAAATAGTTAATCCACTCTGGGACAAGATCCACAAATTCACAGCATTCTCTATTAACGTCTGATCTATCAGACTGAGATTGGGGCCCTTTCACATTCCGGTGTCAGTGGAGAGAAAGAATAAAGAAGGGCACAATTAACGAAAAAAGGATCACCTTGGCATTCCAAATATATAGTTGAAACCAGAACTTTCCATACACTATCTAAAAAGACACACCTGCATGTTTTTCTCACTATCTGACAATAAATCAGATTCTGAGGTCAATTAGGAACCAAAATTATTTATATTTGCTAAATGCCAGAATAATGAGAGAGAGAATGTTTTAGGGCATGTTTATTACTTTCTGCAGAGTCAAACGTTTACATACATTTCCTTAGTATTTGGTATCATTGCCCTTAAACTGTATGACTTGGGTGAAACGTTTTGGATCTCCTTCCACACGCTTCTCACAATAGTTGGTAGGAATTTGGGCCCATTCCTCCTCACAGAACTGGTGTAACTGAGCCATGTTTGTAGATCACCTTGCTCACATCAGCCTTTTGAGCTTTGCCCATAAATTAATAGGATTGATATCAGGGGTTTGTGATGGCCACTCCAAAACATTGACTTTGTTATCCTTAAGCCAGTTTGTAACAAGTTTGGCAATATTATTCAGGTTATTGTCCATTTGGAATACCCATTTCCGCCCAAGCTTTCAGTTCCTGGCTGATGTCTTGAGATGTTGCTTCAGTATTGCTACATAATCTTCTTTCCTCATGATGCCATCTATTTTGTGAAGTGCACCAGTCCCTCCTGCAGCAAAACAACCCCACAACATGATGCTGCCACCCCTGTGATTCTGAGGCTTCAAAGCTTCTCCCTTTTTCTTCCAAATGTAACAATGGTCATTATGGCCAAACAGTTCAATTTTAGTTTCATAATGAATACAAAATATAGTCCAGACATTGGCTAGGTTAGGCTGCTTTCACACATCTGTTTTTTTGGCATCAGGCACAGTCCGGCGCTTTGTGGGAAAAACTCATCCTTTTTTTTTTTACCGCCAGATGCGTTTTTTCCTCTTAGACTTTTATTAGCGCCGGATTGTGCCATATGTACTCGCGTTTGATCCGTTTTTTGCCGGATGCGGCAAAAATCGTCACTTCGGCGGCCGCACAGGACACAGAGAGGAACATTTTTTGCCAGCGGCAAAAAACTGCATAGCGCCGCTGCTGTGCGGCATGGTGCATAGTGAAAGTCTATTCGGTTTTTACTTCTGAGCATGCCCAGAAGTGATATAAATTCATTTCTGGTCAGAAAATCACTCTTTCACTCTCTCACCCACCCACCGATCACTGGCGCTGCGATGCACACTGCTCTGGCGGCGTCTCCTGATTTGAAAATGCCGGACGCTCATTATTCCATCTTGTATTCACTGCTTCCCCCGCCCACCGGCGCCTATGATTGGTTGCAGGCAGACTCGCCCCCACGCTGAGTGACAGCTGTCTCACTGCAACCAATCACAGCGGACGATGGGTGGGTCTACATTTTGAAGTCAAATAAATAAAAAAATAATTTAAAAAAAAGGGTGTGCGGTCCCCCCCCCCAATTTTGATACCAGCCAAGGTAAAGCCACACGGCTGAAGGCTGGTATTCTCAGGATGGGGAGCCCCAAGTTATGGGGAGCCCCCCAGCCTAAAAATATTAGCCAGCAGCCGCCCGTAATTGCTGCATCCATTAGATGCGACAGTCCCGGGACTCTACCTGGCTCTTCTCGAATTGCCCTGGTGCGGTGGCAATCAGGGTAATAAGGAGTTAATGGCAGCCCATAGCTGCCGCTAAGTCCTAGGTTAATCATGGCAGGCATCTATGAGACACCGCCCATGATTAACCTGTAAGTTAAAGTAAATAAACATAGACACCAAAAAAATTCCTTTATTTGGAATAAAAGAGAAAAAAAACACCCTCTTTCACCACTTTATTAATACCCAAACACCCCTCCAGGTCCGACGTAATCCACACGGGGTCCCTCGACGCTTTCAGCTCTACTACATCGGAAGTTGACAGGAGCGGCCGTGTGTGCGGAGATAATGGGGGTGGTAGTGCTGAGGTATGTGCAGTGATGAAGGGGGCGGTAGTGCCAGGGTGTGTGTGGTGATGATGGGTTCGGTAGTTCCGGGGGGTGTGCGGAGATGATGGGGGCGGTAGTGCCTGCGTGGGTGCGGTGATGATGGGGGCTGTAGTGCCTGCGTGAGTGCGGTGATGATGGGGCGGTAGTGCCTGGGTGTGTGTGGTGATGATGGGGGCGGTAGTGCCAGTTTATGCGGTGATGATGGGGGCTGTAGTGCCTACGTGTGTGCGGTGATGATGGGGCAGTAGTGCCTGGGTGTGTGTGGTGATGATGGAGGCGGTAGTGCCGGTGTATGCGGTGATGATGGGGTCTCTCTCTCCCCCCCCCTCCTTTGGAATGAAAAAAAAAAACAAAAAAAAAAACTGGATCTGTTTTTACCGGATCTGTCGCATCAGTTTTTACACACTCTGAGACGGATCCGTTGCATCAGGCACAGACCGGATTGTGCCTGATGGCAAAAAACGGATGTGTGAAAGCAGCCTTAGAAATAATGATTTTTACTTGAAATAATAATCTTCTCCTTCAAACTTTGCTTTCGTCACAGAATGCTCCTTTGCAGCAATTCCAGCTTTGCAGACCTTTGGCATTCTAGCTGTTAATTTGCGGAGGTAATCTGGAGATATTTCACCCCATGCTTCCAGAAGCCCCATCCACAAGTTGGATTGGCTTGATTGGCACTTTTTGCGTACCATACGGTCAAGCTGCTCCCACAGCAGCTCAATAGGATTGAGATCTGGTGACTGGGCTGGCCCCTCCATTGCAGATAGAATACCAGCTGCCTGCTTCTTCCCTAACTAGTTGATGCATAATTTGGAGGTGTTCTTTGGGTCATTGTCCTGTTGTAGGATGAAATTGGCTCCAATCAAGCGCTGTCCATAGGGTTTAGCATGACGTTGCAAAATGGAGTGATAGCCTTCCTTATTCAAAATCCCTTTTACCTTGTACAAATCTCCCACTTTACTAGCATCAAAGCAACACCAGACCATCACATTACCTCCACCATGCTTGACAGATGGCATCAGGCACTCTTCTGGCATCTTTTCAGTTGTTCTGTGTCTCACAAATGTTCTTCTGTGGGATCCAGACCCCTCAAACCTCGATTCGTCTGTCCATGTCTGTGTTCTTTTGCCCATATTAATCTTTTCCTTTTATTATCCAGTGTCAGATATGGCTTTTTCTTTGCTATTCTGCCCTGAAGGCCAGCATCCCGGAGTCGCCTCTTCACTGTAGACATTGACACTGACGTTTTGCGGGTATTATTTAATGAAGCTGCCAGTTGAGGACCTGTGAGGCATCGATTTCTCAAACTAGAGACTCTAATGTACTTGTCTTGTTGCTCAGTTGTGCAGTGGGGTCTCCCACTTCTCTTTCTACTCTGTTTAGAGCCTATTTGTGCTCTCCTCCTCTGAAGGGAGTAGTACACACTGTTGTTGGAAATCTTCAGTTTCTTGGCAATTTCTTGCATGGAATGTCCTTCATTTCTAAGAACAAAAATAGACTGTCGAGTTTCACATGAAAGTTCTCTTTTTCTTGCCATTTTGAGAGTTTAATGGGAGCAACAAATGTAATGCTCCAGATTCTCAACTAGCTCAAAGGAAGGTCAGCTTTATAGCTTCTCTAATCAGCACAACTGTTTCAGCTGTGCTAACATACTTGCACAAGGGTTTTCAAGGGATTTCTAAACATCCATTAGCCTTCTAACACAGTTAGCAAGCACAATGTACCATTAGAACACTGGGTGGTGGTTGTTGGAAATGGGCCTCTATACACCTATGTAGATAATGCATTAAAAACCAGACGTTTTCAGCTAGACTAGTCATTTACCACATTAACAATGTAGAGAGTGTATTTTTGTTTAATTTAATGTTAGCGTCATTGAAGAAAATTTTCTTTTCTTTCAAAAATAAGGAAATATCTAAGCGACCCTAAACTTTTGAACTGTAGTGTGTATATATATATATATATATATATATATATATATAGTATATTGTTAGACTGTGACCGGGGTTATCTATGACGGCCGGTATGTCTCGCCCCGGTTGTGCTCACTCCATGATAGAAAGTAAATCCACTCTAGGGTTAATGCTGTTTCCTTACAGGCTGAAGGAAGGGTTAAAGGGAAACAGGAAAAAGGGCAGGTGTGGGGGAGTGAACAGAACTCCCTGAGATCTCTGTTGGAGAGGCACATGTATTTTGTTGTGGACTTTCGTTTGGACATTAAAACCGTGTGCTGTGAACCTTAATGCCTGGATCCCGTGTCTTCTGCTGCGCAGCCGACCGTGCTATCTCACATATGGTGGAGAATGCGGGCATGACAGCCGGTGAGGTGTAGCATCCATTCCTGGTGACCCAGTAGCACATGTCCTGGATTCGAGCGGCTATACTACAGCCCAAACCCGGCGACGCCATGGAGGACATACTAAGGCAGCAGCAACAGACTAATGCACAGCTACAAGAGGCTAATGCACAGCAACAACAGGCTAATGCACAGCAGCAACAGACCAATGCACACCTGCTCCGGGCGTTGGAACGTCAGCAGCAATCCTTGCAAATGCAGGAAAAAAGGCACCAAGAACAGATGGTTCTCCTGGCCAAGTCGATCCGTGCCGGACCGGCAGCAACAACCCCGGGACCGGGTGACGACGGCAGCGTCCGGAAAGCGGTGAGACAAGCGTTGCAAAAGATGACCCCGGGGGATGATGTGGAAGCGTTCCTGGCGGTGTTTGAGCGGGTGGCCGAGCGGGAAAAGCTGCCGACCCCCCAGTGGGCTGAGGTATTGTCGCCCTATCTGACGGGGGAACCCCAAAAAGCGTACCTGGACCTCTGTACCGAGGACGCCATTGACTATGTGACCCTGAAAGCCGAAATACTGGCTCGGTTGGGGGTGAATACCTATGTGCGGGCTCAGCGGGTAAATCAGTGGTTCTATGAGGAAGCCAAACCCGTACGCTCCCAGGCCTATGACTTGTTGCATCTTGTAAAAAAATGGTTGCAGCCTGACACTCTGAGCCCGGCGCAAATGGTGGAAAGGGTAGTAGTGGATCGTTTTGTGCGCACTTTACCCGTCACCGTTCAACGGTGGGTAGGACAGGGTGACCCGAGTACCCTGGACCAATTAGTGTCCCTGGTAGAGCGGCATGTGGCTACGCAGGACTTGATACGGGACACTGAGACTTTGCGTACCGCCCGTCGGTCCGGCCCCTCCAAGCCTAGGGCCAAGGACCCACCGCTGACAACGGTGCAGGAGTCCCCTACCGTCCCGTCTGAGGCCGCGGCCGCCATTCCTGAGGTCCGGAAGGTTCTGTACCCTAAACGGCACCCCGTCAAGGGGGTTTCCGTCCCCATTAGATGTTGGCGGTGCCAGCGGGTGGGACATATGGAAGCCCAGTGTCCACTCACCACGGAGCCCATGGATTGTGGGGTTACCCAGCGGGGTTCAATGTATGCTCAGGTGGTGTGTACCGCTGACCTGGTCTCCCCAGAGACGGAGCCCCACTTGTGCCAAATACAGGTGAATGGATGTCCGGTTACAGGATTGTTGGATTCCGGAAGCCTAGTGACCCTTGTGCGATCCACCTTGAGGGCTAAAGTAAAGGCCACAGGACGTACCGTGGGGGTGGTTTGCATACATGGGGACCGCCGAGACTATCCCACGGGGATTGTCACCATCACAGCACCTTGCGGTCAGGTGCAACATGAGGTGGGACTTCTTAACACTCTTCCTTATGACGTGATCCTAGGAAGGGATCTGCCCTATTTTTGGACTTTATGGAGGGGACCCCCTAAGTCCCCTCAGATATTGGTCAGTCCGGGACCTGAGCCCTACAATCCTGAATCCGGGACGCCTGCCGTAGGGGTCCCCATGATAGGGACAGAGTGTGAACCCGATAGGTCTCCCCTAGAGGTATTGGCAGGAGAGGCTGAGATGGTCGAGCCCATCCCGGAGTTGGAGGCGTCCCCGGATACGTTTGGGACAGCCCAACTCCAGGATCCTACGTTAATACATGCCCGGAGTCGGGTGACAGTAGTTGACGGGGTGGCACAGCTGCCCGCTGCCCAGGTAAGGTACCCCCATTTCGCTCTTAAGCAAGATTTACTCTACCGGGTAGATGAAATACGGGGCGTGGGGGTAAAACAGTTGGTGGTGCCCCAGCCGCATCGCCGGCGGGTCCTCGACTTGGCTCATAAACACCTGATGAGTGGCCACCTAGGGGTCAAGAAAACGCAGGAGCGAATATTGCAAAGGTTCTATTGGCCCGGGGTCTTTGGGGAGGTAAAACGGTTCTGCGAAACCTGTCCGGAGTGTCAGCTTACCGCACCCCTGACCCATTTTCGCAGTCCGTTGGTACCGTTACCCATTATAGAAGTCCCTTTTGAACGGATAGGGATGGATCTGGTGGGGCCCCTCGTAAAGTCCGCTCGAGGGCACCAACACATCCTAGTGATCGTTGACTATGCCACCCGGTATCCCGAGGCGATACCTCTCAGACATACTGCAGCAAAGCTTATAGCTCGGGAGTTGTTTGCTGTGTTCTGCCGGGTGGGGTTGCCCAACGAGATCCTTACGGATCAGGGGACCCCATTCATGTTTAAAGTGACCAAAGAGCTATGCCGGCTACTCCAGATCAAGCAGTTGCGTACGTCTGTGTATCATCCTCAAACGGACGGTTTAGTCGAGCGTTTCAATAAAACCCTGAAAACCATGCTTAAAAGGGTGATTTCAAAAGACGGGAAAGACTGGGATATGATGCTTCCCTATTTGATGTTTGCCATACGAGAGGTGCCACAGGCATCCACGGGGTTTTCGCCTTTTGAATTGTTATACGGGCGACATCCCCGGGGATTGTTGGACCTGGCAAAGGAAACATGGGAGCAAGAGCCCACCCCCCATAAAAGTGTGAT
The DNA here is from genome assembly GCF_048569485.1 of Anomaloglossus baeobatrachus. Classification (NCBI taxonomy): domain Eukaryota; kingdom Metazoa; phylum Chordata; class Amphibia; order Anura; family Aromobatidae; genus Anomaloglossus; species Anomaloglossus baeobatrachus. Next base: position 491,578,722 of record NC_134357.1, read on the forward strand.
TGAACACATTTTGGGTATGCAGAACCGCATAAGCGCGGTCATGCCAATTGTGAAGGAGCATTTACAGGAGGCTCAGGCCGCGCAAAGCGGCCGCTACAATAGACAAGCCACCGTGCGGACCTTTAAACCCGGGGATCGGGTGTTGGTATTAATCCCCACGGCGGAGAGTAAATTCCTGGCTCAGTGGCAAGGTCCCTACGAGATAAAGGAAAGAGTCGGGGTGGTTAACTATAAAGTATTGCAGCCCGGTAGGCGGAAACCTGAACAAATATACCATGTCAACTTATTAAAACCTTGGCAGGAACGGGAAAGCCTGATGGCTGTTTTTTCCCCACCTCCCTCCTCTTCGGGTCGTTCACATCCGGCTCCAGCGACCTCCGGAGAGGACGAACCGGAAGTAAGGATTGGAGAAGCCCTCACCAAGACTCAGAGGCGAGAGGCCAGACGGTTGGTTCAGCAGAACCCCGATGTCTTCTCCGAGCTGCCCGGTAGGACCAGTCTGATACGACATGACATTGTCACCGAGCCCCACCTGAAGGTACGCCTGAAGTCATACCGGGTACCGGAGGCTCGACGACAAGCCATATCGGAGGAAGTAAAGACAATGTTACGCCTGGGGGTCATCGAAAAATCCCGAAGTGAATGGGCTAGTCCGATTGTCCTAATACCAAAACCCGATGGCTCCTTAAGGTTCTGCAATGACTTTAGGAGATTGAACGAAATATCCAAGTTCGATCTCTACCCCATGCCCCGGGTGGATGAGCTGATTGATAGGCTGGGACAGGCGCGATATTTTACCACGCTCGACCTGACCAAGGGGTACTGGCAGGTGCCACTGACTGAGTCCGCCAAGGAGAAAACCGCTTTTGTTACGCCGGAGGGTCTCTTCCACTATGTTGTCTTGCCTTTTGGGTTACATGGCGCTCCGGCCACGTTCCAGAGGTTGATGGACTTAGTGCTGGAACCCCACCAGGCGTATGCATCAGCGTACCTTGATGACATCATTATTTACAGCTCCGATTGGCAGACCCACTTGGAACAGGTACAAGCGGTGGTGGATGCGCTTCGAACAGCCGGATTGACAGCCAATCCCAAGAAGTGTGCGTTGGGACTCACGGAAGCCCGCTACTTGGGCTACGTGATAGGCCAAGGAGTGATTAAGCCCCAAATTAACAAAGTTGAGGCGATCCAGAAGTGGCCTAGACCCCTGACCACGAAGCAGGTTAGGGCCTTCCTGGGTATCGTGGGGTACTACAGGAGGTTTGTAAAGGATTTTGCGGGACTATCAGCCCCCTTGACGGACCTTCTCAAAGGCAAGAAGTCCGTCATGGTGCGCTGGACTCCGCAGGCCGAGGACTCCTTCCGGGCCCTGAAGGAGGTCCTGTGCGGACAGCCCATTCTTGTACACCCTGATTTCCGGAAGGAGTTCATAGTACAGACTGACGCCTCAGAGGTCGGCCTGGGGGCAGTGCTGTCTCAGGTGGTTCAGGGGGAGGAACACCCCGTCACCTTCTTAAGCAGGAAGCTCACCCCTCCCGAGCGGAATTATAGCGTAGTGGAGAAGGAGTGCCTGGCGATCAAGTGGGCCTTGGAGTCCCTACGCTATTACCTGCTGGGACGGCAGTTTTGCTTGGTGACGGATCACTCTCCCCTGGTCTGGATGAGGTCCGCCAAGGAACGGAATGCCCGGGTTACCCGGTGGTTCCTTTCTCTACAGAACTTCCGGTTTACGGTTGAACACCGGGCCGGTAGGTTACAGGGCAACGCCGATGCCTTGTCCCGCGGCCCGTGTTTGATGGCAGGAGTTCAACCCCGCTCGCTTGAACTGAGGGGGGGGTATGTGAGACTGTGACCGGGGTTATCTATGACGGCCGGTATGTCTCGCCCCGGTTGTGCTCACACCATGATAGAAAGTAAATCCACTCTAGGGTTAATGCTGTTTCCTTACAGGCTGAAGGAAGGGTTAAATGGAAACAGGAACAAGGGCAGGTGTGCCGGGTGTGGGGGAGTGAACAGAACTCCCTGAGCTCTCTGTTGGAGAGGCACATGTATTTTGTTGTGGACTTTCGTTTGGACATTAAAACCGTGTGCTGTGAACCTTAATGCCTGGATCCCGTGTCTTCTGCTGCGCAGCCGACCGTGCTACCTCACAATATATATATATATAGAGAGAGAGAGAGAGAGATATGTATATATATATAGCTCACTGGTACAACCAAGTAGCGAAATAAAGGTAAAAAAGTTACCAGAAAGAGGAAACTAACATGGGTGACTAGCAAATTGGGAACAACCCCACGCGTATCACCATTACATAAGTGGTTTCATCAGGGGCAGATGCTGCAATGGGGTCAAAGCTTGCTGATCTTACATATCTTTATATATAATTGCCTTATTCTGTCTGTCTGTCTGACTGTCTTGCTCCAAAATTGTGTCCTTACCCTGACATGTCCTTACGGTGACAAACAGCGGATTGGCCGCTGGGCTCGCCATGGCCCCGCCCCCCCCACGGATTGGCCGCTCGCCTTGCCTCGGCTCCTCCCCCCCGCACGGATTGGCCGCTCGCCTCGCCTCGGGTCCGCCCCCCCCCGCACGGATTGGCCATGTCCTTACGGTGACAAACAGCGGATTGGTCGCTGGGCTCGCCATGGCCCCGCCCCCCCGCACGGATTGGCCGCTCGGCTTCACGGATTCACCATGGCCCCGCCCCCCCGCACGGATTGGCCGCTCGGCCTCACGGATTGGCCGCTCGCCTCGGCTCCTCCCCCCACACGGATTGGTCGCTCGCCTCGGCTCCCCCCCCCCGCATGGATTGGCCGCTCGCCCAGGCTCCGCCCCCCACACGGAATGGCCTCTCACCCCGAGGTGAGCGCATCAAGGTCCTGCAGCGGCGGAACACACACACACGCACACACATAAGAACAGACACACACATACACACATCAGATCACACTCACTCTCACACACACCTCACACACACATCAGATCGCATCCACGTCCTGCAGCGGTGGAACACACACACACACACACATAAGAACAGACACACACACACACGTCAGATCACACTCACTCTCACACACACACACCTCACACACACATCAGATCGCATCCACATACTCACAACATCCCGTGATATCGCTTGCTTCTCGGCGGCGATACTGTGCAGTGACCTTCTAGGACCTGCCGGAGGATCACATGGCCGGAAGCATGTGGTATCTCCGGATGTTGTGATTGTGTCAGCTCGTATGTGCGATATCGTCAGTGTGTGTGTGTGAGTGTATGCGATCGGATGTGCGTGAGTGTGTTCTGATGTGTGAGTGTGTGTGTGTGAGTGTATGCGATCAGATCTGTGAGTGTCGGCAGAGGAGCACGGCGTGCAGCACAGCTGCTGGGACCGCCCACCGGTGTGCACAGGGAGAAGTGGGGTGTGTGTGTGAGTTTATGCGATCAGATGTGTGCGTGTTTACTGTCTGATGTGTGACTGTGGAGCACGATGGGGGGTGCACAGCATGGGGAATGGAGCACGATGGGGGGTGCGCAGCATGGGGGATGGAGCACGATGGGGAGTGCGCAGCATGGGGGATGGAGCACAATGGGGAGTGCGCAGCATGGGGGATGGAGCACGAGGGGGGTGCGCAGCATAGGGGATGGAGCACGATTGGGAGTGTGCAGCATGGGGGATGGAGCACGATGGGGGGTGCGCGGCATGGGGGATGGAGCACGATGGGGAGTGCGCAGCATGGGTGATGGAGCACGTTTGGGAGTGTGCAGCATGGGGGATAGAGCACGATGGGGAGTGCGCAGCATGGGGGATGGAGCACGTTTGGGAGTGCGCAGCATGGGGGATGGAGCACGATGGGGAATGCGCAGCATGGGGATGGAGCACAATGGGGAGTGCGCAGCATAGGGGATGGAGCACGATGGGGGGTGCGCAGCATAGGGGATGGAGCACGTTTGGGAGTGCGCAGCTTGGGGGATAGAGCACGATGGGGAGTGCGCAGCATGGGGGATGGAGCACGTTTGGGAGTGCGCAGCATGAGGGATGGAGCACGATGGGGAATGCGCAGCATGGGGGATGGAGCACGTTTGGGAGTGCGCAGCTTGGGGGATGGAGCATGATGGGGAGTGCGCAGCATGGGGGATGGAGCACGTTTGGGAGTGTGTAGCATGGGGGATGGAGCACGATGGGGAATGCGCAGCATGGGGGATGGAGCACAATGGGGAGTGCGCAGCATGGGGGATGGAGCACGATGGGGGGTGCACACCTCCCCCCAAAACACACACACACTGCCACACACGCACTGCACAACACACCACACAAACACTGCCCTACACAGACACCCACACACACAGACAACGCCACACACACACAACACCCAACACACAAACACCGCGGCAGACACAAATATACGCACATACCGCACAACACACACATTGCACAAAACATACCTCCCCCCAAAACACACACACACACCCCACACCCACACAAACCGCGCAACACACATACACAACGATACAGACACACAGCGCTCCACAAATAACGACACACAACGCAACACACAAACAACACCGCTCTCACCCCCCGCCACACCCAGACAACACCCAGAACATGTACAGCCCCTACACAAACACTTGGTAACTACAGACAACATCTATATATATATATAACAAAAATCATACATTAACTACACAATACGTAAATTCTAGAATACCCGATGCGTAGAATCGGGCCCCCTTCTAGTCCTATATAATTACCTTAATCTGTGGAAGCGGCTGCCATTCCATTTGCATGGGAATCCAGGAAGTGATTCCGGCGTGTGAGCTACTCACAAGAGCGTATGTACAAAGGGCTACAACAATATGGCATATGTGGCGCATGCACACTGATTGTCAAACACTCATATGCGCACTAGTTCTTTGTTAATAACATACTGTATTATATACTGCAGGCTCTGAAAAAACAGAGGTCGTGCACAAGCACACTGACAACTAATTCACCATGATCACTGTGATTACCTTAAGACCTACAAAATTAGAAGTACATTTTTGCGCTTGCTCCAGACAATGCACCGCAGACCAGAGAGCAAAGCGCATAAAATAGATCCCTATAAGAGAAGTCATTTATAGTTTCAATATTCTTCATCTAAATATATCAGTGAGGAGGTGACTATGCATTTGTTGCTTTCACCCACGCAAATTTATGGAGGCAGGTACACATACGCAGCACCCTCCCCACTAACAGCAGCATAGGATGAAGCCCCATTCTACAGAGCGGTGTTAGTCATAGTTGAGGGACATGTATGTATTGAACATTTCTGGCATATCCCTTGGATATGGCATAAATAACTACTGGAATGCTTAGTCCAGTCATGTCTAATCCATTATCTTTCAGATCATTCTCTCCTCGACCCTTTACAATCCGGTTTCCGCTTCTTACACTCTACTGAAACAGCTCTTGTACCGCCCCCGTAGCAGCAGCAGAGCCGCTCGGATCCAGAGATGCGGTGGCTCGAGGGGTCATTTTAGAGTACCACCGCTGCTGTTGGGGACGCCTGGTGGCGATGGTATGGCAGCAAGGTGTTTTAACCCCTCCGTGGGTAGGGGGTGTTTGCCCCGGGAGCCCGGTGATGGTGATGTAAGAGTGCCGTTGGGGTAGGAAAAGGGTTTTTTCAGTGTCCATGCTCTTGGTGTTGCGGTTAGTCTGTGGCCCTTTCCTTGGCACCTGTGTTTTTCTCTGGACCCTCAAGTCTGAAACTTTTCGGGTCGAGCTCACCCGTATGGCTAACGGAGTGAGCTTGCTCTCAGGGTTCACACGTAGGATTTATTTGGACTGTATTGGGAAAGTCCTATCCCATCGGTGCGCTAGTACACCGATTTTGGAGCGGGTTGGAGATGACACTTGAAGTCTTCACCCCCATCGGGTAAATTGCCAGTACGCCTGAAGCTACTTCCTGGCCTAAGGTCCACGTACCCCGTCGTGTGCTGGCCCCTGCCCGGTGATAGCTCAGGGCCGCCGGCCGCCCTCCTCGGCAGTCCATGCCCCCTGACACTATCCCCTGCGACCGGCGTTCCAGCTCCTACCAGGCCCAGACCAACGTCTGCCACCTAGTACTCAAGAGCCCTGCTCCGTGACCTCTCCTCCCGAGAGTCACCTCACCTCCTTCCTCTACCACCTCACTTCTTCATGCCTTCTGCTCAACTGTCACTTTCCTCACTCTCCCCTACCAACCCCCCATGTGGGTGGCCCTATTCCCTTCAGGCCCCCCAATGGTGTGTCTGGTGGGTTTAGTGCAAAGTGTTTCTAGGGTTTTGATTGGCTCAGCTGTTAGCAACATCAAAGGACCAGGACCCGTAACGAAGGAGGGAGGATACTGTGCTGAAGGGCAGATTGCACAATACCCTGTGACGACCTGATAGGCCAGAGCGTCACACTCTTATTAAAGTCTCTAATAATCTGCTAACAGTTAAATCTAATGGTCACTACTCCCTGATGATTCTCTTGGATCTCTCTGCTGCATCTGACACTATGGATTACCAGCTTCTCTTCACTCTACTCGCTCTAACGCACCGTTCTCTCTTCATTCTCCTCCTACCTCTCTGACCATTCACACACTTTATCTTTTATCGGCTCCTCTTCCCCTCTCTGTCAGGGTTCCACAGGGTTCAGTCCGAGGCCCCCTCCTCTTCTCTCTAAACACGGCCCCTATTGGACAAACCAGTAGTAGATTCGGTTTCTAGCACCATCTCTATGCTGATGATACCCAATTGTACACATTGTCACCTGCATTTTTTAGAAAATACCAGCGATTGTCTGTCCGCTGTCTCCAATATCATGTACTCCCTCCTTTCTGTAAAAAACTGAACTCCTCATGTTTCCTCCCTCTACTAACCTTCCTAAACACAATATTATCCTTCCATGTGTGGTTCTACCATTACTTCCCAGCAGCACGCTCAATGTCTTGAGGTTATATTTGACTCAGATCTCTCCTTCACTCCCTACATCTGATCACTCACTCGTTTATGTCGCCTCCACCTCAAAAACATCTCTAGGATTCGACCTTTTCTTACCGTAAACTCTGCAAAAACTCTTATGCCGGCGTCACACGGTACGATATATCGGGCGATATGTCGTCGGGGTCACGTTGTTAGTGACGCACATCCGGCATCGTTAGAGATATCGTACCGTGTGACACCTCTGAACGATTGTGAACGAGCAAAAATACTCACCTTATCGTTGCTCGTTGACACGTCGTTCATTTTCAAAATGTCGTTCCTCCTTCTGTGCTCCGGTTGTTCATGGTTCCCGAAGCAGCACACATCGCTCCGTGAGACACCTCGGGAACGACGAACACAGCTTACCTGCGTCCCGCCGGCAATGAGGAAGGAAGGAGGTGGGCGGGATGTTTACGTCCCACTCATCTCCGCCCCTCCGCTTCTATTGTTCGGCCACTGTGTGACGTTGCTGTGACGCCGAACGTCCCTCCCCCTTAAGGAAGAGGATGTTCGCCGCCCACAGCGACGTCGTCCGGGAGGTAAGTACTTGTGACGGGGGGTTAACGACTTTGTGCGCCACGGGCAACTAATTGCCAATGACGCACAAACGACGTGGGCGAGTACGATCGCTCGTGCGATCGCACGATAGAATGTCCCGTGTGACGCCGGACTTACAGTCGCTCTTATTCATTCCCTTCTGGACTATTGCAATTTTCTACTAATCGGTCTCCCTCTTACTAAACTCTCCTCTCTACAATTCATCCTGAATGCAGCAGCCGGATCATATTCCTCTCCATCCGCTACACCAATGCTTCTACCCTGTGCCAGTCATTGCACTGGTTGACCATCAACTACAGATTCCAATATAAACTTATCTCTCTCACCGACAAAGCTCTCCACAGTTCTGCACTGTCCTACATCTCCTCCTTCATCTCTGTCTATCACCCTACCTGTGCCCTCCGTTCCGCTAATGACCTAATACTGTCATCTTCTATAATCCAAACTTCCCACTCTTGTCTCTAAGGGGTACTTTACACGCTGCAACATCGCTATCATCGGCTAGCGATGCCGAGCGCGATAGCACCCACCCCCGTCGCACATGCGATATGTGGTGATTGCTGCCGTAGCAAACATTATACGCTACGGCAGCTTCACACGCACATACCTGCTCTGCGATGCTGTGACTGCCGAAAAATCCCTCCTTCAAGGGGGAGGTGCGTTCGGCGTCACAGCGACATCACCGCGACGTCACTAATCTGCCAGCCAATAGAAGCGGAGGGGCGGAGATGAGCGGGACATAACATCCCGCCCACCTTCTCCCTTCCGCATTGCCGTCGGGACGCAGGTAAGGAGATGTTTGTCGCTCCTGCGGGTTTACACACAGCGATGTATGGAGTTGCAGGAACGACAAATATACACAAATCTAGTCTTTTTCTCATCTGTTTACACCCTCCATGCACTTAGCTCTCTGTACCTGCATTTGTACATATACTGGCTGGTGACAGGTTCATACAGCGATATGTGAATCCCCTATTTATTATACTGATGGCTGGCCAGACAATACAAGCACTTTTTACCATTTACCTTTTGTGCTTCCCCTATTTCCTCATAGATTGTAGCTTGCGAGCGAGAACCTCACTCCTCTTGGTTTCTTTTGAATGGTGTTATTCTGTAGTGTCTGATATTGTCTGAATATGTCCCCTTTGAATTATAAAGTGCTACGGACTATGTTGGAGCTCTATAAATAAAAAATATTACTATAAATAACTTGGATGGGACAATAAAGGGTGCGATAGGCATCTCCCCTCACTGTGGTTTCAAGTCTGGAGAAGTCTCTAAGTTTCTTGCACCAATGTAAAATCTGCAACATACAGTAGATCACAAAAGTGAGTACACCCCTCACATTTTTGTAAATATTTTATGATATCTTTTCATAGGACAACAGCGAAAATCTGACACTTTGATGCAATTGTGACGCCCTAAGCAAGCCAGGGGTCACAGGTCATCACACCACCACACCCTACACCCCAGTTAGAAACACCAAGGCTACCAAAATCCTTGTTGCCTTCCTCCAGGGGCTGATGTTCACACCAGGGGGTGGGCCAGGCGGTTGGCTCCGCCCACCGAGGAGTACACAGCCCTGGAGGCAGGAAGAACCAGGCAGATGAGTGTGAGAGCTTGAAGTAGAAGGAGTTGAAGTCTAGCTGAGTGCTAGAGTGGAGGAGTAAACAGTGGAGTGAGGAGAGTGAAGTGAAGTGGAAGAAAGTGGTAGCGAAGCTAAAGAGAGAAGCTGAAGTGACAGTAGTAAAGCCTGAAGTTGGTCCGGCTGTGTGCCAGGACAGTGACAGCAAGGTCAGCAGACGGCGGTGACAGTCTGGAGGGGAGACTGCTCGGAGGTTGCTGGAAGGACCGCGGACGGGTAGTGGCCCGGCGGTCTGGAGCAGTATACGAAGAACAGTCAGCACCAGGGCAGGGGCCTCTCGGACCTCGGCAAGGCTAGGAGTCTCCGTAAATTTGCCAAATCCGTCAGTGAAGGGGACGTCTGTCTCCAAACAACCAAGTCCCGATTGAAGGCAACAGTCCAACCATTGAGGAGAGACACCGCCACCACCAGGGCACCAGTTTCTCAGGGCCAGCGCCTGCGGGCAAAGTAGGGCTCCTCCGGCCCATATCCAAGCCGGGGAGCGGGTTACCGGTGGGAACCCATCGCTACCAACACAGGAACATTAGGTGCAGGAAAAGGGACATCACTGTCACCTACTGGGGAAAGCAAGTGCAGCCGTCCGTGGGAACCGTATTTCCAGCCGTGTGTTTTACCGAAAAACTGTGTCAACGTCTCAGGCTGAGTAAGTACCAAAGTGCCGCAAGGCACAGCGCTGCCCCCGCGTCCCTGCACCCCACCAAGCCCTGCATCTCCCACCTCTTCACTGGGCCCCGGGATCACCAACCCCTACCCACGGAGGGGCAACACAACAACTGGCTGCTCCATACCATCCTTCCCGGGATCCCCATACAGAGCAGCGGTGGTGTCAACCAAATCACCACAACCGTGGGTGGCGTCACAGACAACAAACAATCCCCACACCCAAGAAACCCCCTTTTCACTCACGGGCGAGGAGCGCCGCTAGAGTCCCCGGGATCCGGCCCATCGCTCGAGCCACCGAGCAGCCGCGGCAGCCGGACCCGAGCAGCAGTGGGAGAGCGCGGCGTCCCCTCCTCCGCCCGCGACACAATGTACAGTAGTCAGTGTCCAGCTTGTATAACAGTGTAAATTTGGTGCCCTCTAAATAACTCAACACACAGCCATTACTATCAAAATCGTTGGCAACAAACGTGAGTACACCCCTAAATGAAAATGGCCAAATTTTGCCCAATTAGTCCTTTTCCCTCCCCAGTGTCATGTGACTCATTAGTGTTACAAGGACTAAGGTGTGAATAGGAAGCAAGTGTGTTACATTTGGTGTTATCCCGTACACACACTCTCATACTAGTCACTGGAAGTTCAACATTGCTCCTCATGGCCAAGAATTCTCTGTGCGTCACAAAAACCGTGACCCCAACGATCTATCGCACGATAGATTGTCTGGTGTGAAGCAGCCTTTAGAACATGGATTACTGGAACCATGTTCTGTGGTCTGATGAGACCAAGATAAACTGATTTGGTTCAGATGGTGTCAAGCGTGTGGCAGCAACCAGGTGAGGAGGTCAAAGACAAGTGTTACGGGGGGCTGTCTGATAATAAAACCCAAAGGAATATCAGACAGTCAGGGTCCACCGTGCAAAGACTCTGCTGCAGACTATGGCAGAGGATAAGGGGTATATAAGTGTGCCACTGTAAATAGTAATAGCACAAGTGCAGAGTGCAATACCTCTGTTAAACTCACAGAGGAATATAATTAGGAAATAAAGCAATTCCTCCCTTACTTGGAGGGTGTGTGGTATGGTCTCTGTTAATGGTCACAGAGACAAAAGCAGTGAGTGTGAAATGGCACCTACCTAGGTCCGTTCCTCTAGCGGTGCCAGGAGACGGACAGCAGCGTAAGCCGCACAAAGCTCCTACCTGCATTCGCTCCACTAGTGTGCGAGGACACGAACCACTAGATATGGCACCTGCCTAGGTCCGCTCTTCTAGTGGTGCAAAAGAGACGGACAGCATCATAAGCCGCACAAAGCTCCTACCTATGTTCGCTCCCCTAGTGTGCGAGGATACGAACAACTGCCAGACGCAGTATAAGGAACATTACCCTAGCGGCAACGTCCACCTACGAGTAGAATCACAAGGCCCAGCCGGACCATGTGCCTCAGGCACCTGCCTATGTCCGCTCCACTAAGATGTAAGGATACGGACCGCAGCCGAAGCTGTAAGGTATAAGAACGCTACCCTGCCAGTAGCGCTCACCTAGCATAGACAGAGAGATGCCTAGAGGGACATGCACAGAGCGTCTACTCTCATGCATGAACCAAGAGGACTGAGCGCCGGGCGGCGTGCGTCAGGGTCTTATATAGACTCTGTGCCTCATCCAACATGGAGGACACCAGAGCCAATCCGCTGCTAGAATGACAGCAATGACGTCACGCTGGCCTATCACCGAGCAAAGCGTCACAAGCACATGACCAGCGACCAATCGGCATAGAAGGTGTCAGAGACATGTGACCACGTGTCACAAGCACATGACCAGTGACCAATCAGCTTAGAAGGTGTCAGAGACATGTGACCTCGTGTCAGCGATGTCACCCGCACATGTGCAATGGCTCCAAGATAGGACTTAGTCTCCAGAGCTTGCACATGTGCAATAGCAAGAAATCCGAACATAGTCTCCAGTGCTCGCACATGTGCAGTAGCAAGAAATCCGAACATAGTCTCCAGTGCCACAGCAACCGTAACAACAAGTGTGTCCTGCCTACAGTCAGGCATGGTGGTGGGAGTGTCATGATTTTGGGCTGCCTGACTGCTGCCAGCTGTGGGGAGCTACAATACATTGAGGGAACCATGAATGTCAACATGTACTGCGACATACTGCAGCAGAGTATGATCCCATCATATTCCAGCATGATAATGACCCCAAACACCCCTTCTCCTGATGATCACTGCCTTGCTAAAGAAACTGAGGGTAAAGGTGCTGGACTGACCAAGCATGTCTCCAGAGCTAAACCCTATTGAGCATATGTGGGATATCATAAAACAGAAGGTGAAGGAGTGCAAGGGCCCCACAAAATATTCACACATTGGACACAATTTGGCCATTTTCACTTAGGGGTGTACTCACTTTTGTTGCCAGCGGTTTAGACATTAATGGCTGTGTACTGAGTTATTTAGAGGGAACCAAATTGACACTGTTATACAAGCTGTACACTGGCTACTGTACATTGTATCAGAATGTCAGATCTTCAGAGTTGTTCCATGAAAAGATATATTAAAATATTTACAAAAATATAAGGGGTGTACTCATTTTTGTGATACACTCTAAATGCCCTTTAAATATTTTATATATTTAGAGAGGTCATTCTGTACCCTGCCCCCATAGAAATTTTGAAGAGCTGTATGCCTCCTGTACATCAGGACATAAGAGTCTGGAACACGCTGACCCTCATCGTACAAATATTGATAGGAAACCACTAAGGAGCGTATCAAGGACAAATGCCGGCTCTTCTCTCTCCGTCTTTCTTGTTCTGCTGTTTTTTTCCCTATGTCGTAGGCAGGTCTGTGTCTTTTTTTCTCTGCTGATCTGGCTGTCGAGATGCTGCAGAGGAAACAGGAGGCTGAAGATGCTGTAATACTCTGCTCTATTCACATTCTTCACTTGAAGAGTTCACTCTGACCTAATGATTTCAGCAAAGAGCAAAATACTTAGGGACTCGAGCACTACCAAGAATTGCTGGTAATCCATTACAGTGGTACAGTAGTCTGTACTCTGTACAAGCAGAGGCCCAATTAATGATGTATGACCACTTTGTTTGGTATGTGCACTCCTCACTGATGAAAACAGCCCAGCAATCATAGCAATCATGACTGTTATGGTTATTTGGCCCTTTCCAGCCTAACAGTAGCAGCCCCCACCCGTCCCAGAAATGGCGCATCCAGTAGATGCGCCACTTCTGGCGCCGGAGCCAGCTCTTTCCGTTGCCCTGGTGCGGTGGCAAATGGGGAAATATTTGTGGGGTTGATGCCAGCTCCAGCTGGCATCAAGCTCTGGTATTAGTAATGGGTGGTGTCTAGCAGACACCCCCATTACTAATCCAGTAGTTGAAAGGAGAATAAAGAAGTTTATTTGAACAATAAAAACCCGACTCCAGCCCTCGTTTATCAATTTATTTGTTTTAAAAAAATAAATAAAAAATAGAAAAGGTCTGTAGTAATCCATGGTGAGGCCCACGACATTCCCCAAGAGCAACCTGAAAAGACATAAAAAAAATTATTCAATAAATAAAGACAAGAGACACCCTCTTTTCCAATTTAATTCCCTGTCAAAGCCCTAATCCTGGTCCACCATAGTCCAATTAGGGGGGCTCCCACGTCGATTCCATACTGCTGGCACATTTATTGGAGAACCGAAGTTCCCCATTGTTTGTGAGAGCAGCCCGTGCAGACACACACACACTGCTGTGTATGCTTCCCTGCGGTGACCTGGACCTCATTAGGTCAGCCCAGGTCACCGCAGGGGTGCCCTTATCAGTTTGTGTGCGTGCGCGGCAGTGACGTCACGGGTTAATCAGAGTTCACAATGAACTGTGTGAACCCATGAAGTCACAACCGCTACACCCGTGGAAGTGCGGGTGTCACTGGGGTGTCGTCAGGGTGTCATTGAAGTCAGACCACACTTGGAGTATTGTGTGCAATTTTGGGCGCCGGTGCTCAAGAAAGATATTACTGAACTTGAAAGGGTTCAGAGGCAGGCTACTAAAATAATAAATGGAGTGGGTGCATTACAATACACGGAAAGGTTATCAAAATTAGGTCTATTTACTCTAGAAAAGAGAAGACTTAGGGGAGACCTAATAAACATGTACAAATATATCAGAGGGCCATATAGAGATCTATCCCATGATCTGTTTGTACCAAGGACTATGACAAGAACAAGGGGGCATTCTCTTCGATTGGAGGAAAGAAAATTCCTACATCAGCATAGAAGAGGGTTCTTCACGGTAAGAGCAGTGAGGCTCTGGAACTCTCTTCCTGAGGAAGTGGTGATGGCCAACTCACTGAATGAATTTAAGAGAGGAATGGATGCTTTTCTTGATAGCAAAAGTATAGAAGGTTATAAATAGCATAATCTTACAGGTAGATAGAAGAGCGACCAAGATTATTAGAGGAATGAGTGGGCTGCAACACCAAGACAGGTTATTAAACTTGGGGTTATTTAGTTTGGAAAAACAAAGGCTTAGGGGGGATCTAATCACAATGTATAAATATATGAGGGGACAGTACAGAGACCTTTCCAAAGATCTCTTTACAACTAGGCCTGCGACTGGAACACAGGGAGCATCCGCTACGTCTTGAGGAAAGGAGGTTTAATCATAATCACAGACGAGGATTCTTTACTGTATGAGCAGTGAGACTATGGAACTCTCTGCCGCATGATGTTGTAATGAGTGATTCACTACTAACATTTAAGCAGAGCCTAGATGCCTTTCTTGAAAAATTTAATATTACCAGTTATGTATATTAGATCTTATGACAGGGTGTTGATCCAGGGAACTAGTCTGATTGCCGTATGTGGAGTCAGGAAGGAATTTTTTTCCCCATTGGAGCTTGTTTGCCACATTGGTTTTTTTTTTGCCTTCCTCTGGATCAACATGTTAGGCTACGGGTTGAACTAGATGGACTTAGAGTCTCCCTTCAACCTTAAAAACTATGAAACTAAGTTCCTTGGATAATCCGATGACCCCCTTACGTCACTGCACACACACACACTGCTGGATACTCATCTGTCCCGGCGCTGATGTCCTGGCACTGTTGCTGCTTCCAGCTCCTCAGTGCCGTGCATATACAATGAGTTTAATGAGCAGGGGTCGGAAGCAAGTGACAGCAGCGCCGAAGACAGCAGCACTGGAGACAAGTGAGTATGGAAAATCCTGTTTTTTACAAAGACACGTGTTTTCTCCGGTACGTGTCACACTGATGTCACACGGATCACATCAGTGTGCAAGCTGTGTCGCACCCCTGCTGCCGGAGAAAAAACAGACATGTCTCCATGTGTGCGTGCGGGGCCACGCGGGGTCACACAGTCCATGTGAAAACACGGCCATGTGAGTAACACTATAGATTGATATGGGTATGTTTGGCATCTGCATTAAAAACGGATGTCACACGTACCTGAAACACAGACATCTGAAACTGGAATTAGGTAAATGTAAATGAACACTGAATAGCCAGTGTTTATGGTGTGGCACCCCTGAGGCTTCAGTCGCCACAGGGTACTGCATCTCACTTAAGGTGCAGTACTTATCTTGGGTAATGAAGAGGTTAATCGCTGGTGTTTAGTACTTATACAACATTCACACAAACACCCGGTTAGTGAGCCAGTCAGTTACACAACTCAGGAAGTCAGCCAGCCTGGGAAATTCCCAATTACCAGGGCAATGGCCTGGGAGGTGGGGCAGCACTGGGGAAGTTACAGAACACACAGAAAATCACTTCAGAATAGTATGGGACATAGAACAACACGATCGCTGGAGAGCGTGCTTAAGAGCTTCTCCAGCTAATACCGGCTTGACTGGAAGAGGCAAGAGATTACCGGGTGAGCTGGAGAGACAAAGGAGAAACACAATTGCTGAGGGGAGAACCTCATTACTCCCTCGGAAGAGGCGCAGAACAGGGTGCAGAGCCCTAGGGTGGAACATACTCCATGTTGGACTACCAGAATCTGCAGGACAGGGGGATTGTATGTCCCTCTTGTCACCACCAATTTCCGGAGCACAGTGGCACATTGGGCCCAGGGTCGAGATTACGATCAGGCCCCACAGCGGACCCGCGTCACCTGCTTACGGGACGGTAGCTGAGTTACAAGGACCGGGGTCCCCAAGTAGCTTCAGGCCACCGGGATCCAATACCAAGCGCAAGAAGGAAGGTCTCTCAGTTCACAGCACCGGCGTTGACCTTGGACTAACCCAGGATCAGCTGTGGCCAATCACGGCGGAGACTGGTACCTTGAGTAGAGCACCAGAACTGTGAGTAAATAGATCTTGACCCGCACCTGCTGCCTCAGTCTATCATTACCGGCGTCGACGCCCTGCGCTCCTGCGCCAACGGCCGACTATCATCCCCATCATCCTCCCCTTCCTCCTCGGGGCCCGCTTCACCTATGGGGAGCAGAACCATCCTTGCTGCAATACCACTAGCCCCGGAGAACAGCACCCGCAACGGCGGCTAAACCCTGGCTGTGTACTGCAGGTGGCGTCACGAGACAAATCATCCCCATCATCCTATTCCCTTTTATTGTATGCCTCGGGGCCACGAAGCCGGGCAGGGCCAACCATGACGTCCCCAGACCCGACATCACCAGGCCTGGTGACGAGTATATTTAACCACTTGCCCTATGGGTGCTACAACGGCACACAGGATTATTGAGTGAGTCGCTATAACCTATATTGACCTCACAGAGGTTATGAAAATTAATAGAAGATAGACGCTGTAACCAATGTTGACCTCACAGAGGCTACTCAAATCAATAACTTAAAGGAGAACCCCATGCACACACCCACCCTCAAAACACACCCTTAACCAGAGACCCTAGAGTGATAGTGGAGCGTGACATGCTTGTCCTGCGTGCACATAGTGCATATAACAGTAGTGTCTGTAGGTAACCTGGCTAGGAGACCTGTCTAAGGTGTGGAGTAATGCTCACAGACCCAAGTCACGGTTATGGTGTTGTGCCAGACATCCTCATTCCCTGAGGTAATATGATTCTGTGAGCTGGCGGGAGGTTTAAATAACTTTAGCACCGCCCCAAACAATTCACATCCAGTTTGCATGGGTGTCGCTAATTCAAGCACACCACGTCATCAGATTTGCTGACATCCAACAACCAATGGCATGATGCCGCGTCACTGGACTTGCTGAATTAAGACCACCAAGGAGGTGCCGCCACGTCACACGCCATGTCAAAACTTCTCCACACAGTCTCAGGCAGCACACATACTGCCTGTGCATGTGCTGTGGCTAGGCACTGAGATCAGTGCACCGCCCTGAGAGGGGCTCGGCCGCTCCGCTGGCCGGGCCGAGCCGCTCGAGGTCCGGGCTTGGGTTGTCGGTGGCTCGAGCGCATCTGGACCGGGGGCCACGTCGCTCTGTTAAGGGGAGGCAGTGGGGTTGTGGTGTGGGATGAGGTCCGCAGCCGTGGGCCACGTTGTCGTTGTACAGGTCGTGACGCCACCCATGGGTCGTGGTGACGGGGTGCACCACCGCTGCGTCTGGAGTGAAGGGGGCTCCCGAGATTGGTGTTGAAGGCGCAGCCTGGATGTCAGCCCCTCCGTGGGTAGGGGCGGTGTGTCCCGGGGCCCGGCGGCACGTGCGACGATGTTGTCGGGGTGCAAGGTGCCGTACTGCGGTGTGGTGTTGTGCCCGGATGGCACTTGTGTACTCACTATTAATTCACACTCAGAGTCACTGGTAAACCAAAGTTTGGATCTGGTCGGGTCTCGCAGCCGGCTGCTTGTGTCCCTTGTGAAGCTGATGGTGGCCCCTTTCCCTTGCACCTCCTGTTGTAGTTTTCGGCTCTCCTGCCTGGGCAGTGGGAGCCTGCTCCCCGGCGTTTAGCTGCCGGAAGAGCCCTTGGTTGCCCACAGGTGCTGGCCTGTCGGATGTTTGGCCCTTGGCGGTGGCTCTCACCTGGTATCGGTGGGCTATTACCTTCTTTCGGGACTTTGGGTGAGGATGAACCTGTGAGGTCCAGACTGCAATCAGTTAATTTGCCTACACTCAGTGGCTTCTAAGCTAGGACGGGGTCCGAGTACCCGGTTTGTGGTGCTCTGGTAAACGGTTGACTCCCCGGTTCAGGGCCGGCGGGTTCCAACCCTGGCCCGGTCCCTACGGTTCCGCCGGTTGCTATACCGGTACTCCTGCAGGCGGCCACCACCATCTGCCTGCCTGACGTTACGGGGATCCCAGGCTCCAACCCGGGTCCCTGACAGCTCTGCTACTCCACACCTCCTGTCACTGTCACTGTACAACTCTGTTCTGTTTGTATTTCCTGCCTCAGGATAGTAGTCTCCTCGGTGGGCGTGTATTTCCGCATGACTCCGCCCACCTGGTGTGCCCTACTTGCCCTAAGGGAGGCATCAGGTCTCCCTTTCGGGTGACTGGTGTGTCCTCACAAGGGATGGGTGTGTGTGTGTAATGTGGTAGGTGTTGTTACCTGTGACCCCTGGCGTCCAGGGCGTCACATTCCCCCTTGGTTTAATGCAGACCGTCCGCGGGCTGCCCGACCAACTCCGGTTTATTTTTGTTTTCTTTTTTAACTGTAAAAACGGGAAACACTGTTACAAGTATAATAACATTTTTACAAAATATAATATTTCTGCAGGTCTTCCCATAACGGGAGGCATTTCACTTTAACGTTGCATAACTTTATTTAACGGAACGGGTCCATGTCCTTCCGCCTTTCCCACCCAAACAACCTAGCCTTGATGCTTCCCCTAAGAAATGGGCAGCACCCCTTTTCCCCAGTCCGGAAACAGGAACATGGCCAGATCACCCAGGCGGGAACGGGTACGGTGCGGCGCACCCGGCAGTTGTAAAAAGGGCTCCCCGGAGGATTGTCACCGGTCCCGGTGGTGACCAGACCCCAGCCTGCTCTGCTGTGGGTCCTTCCTCCAATCTGCCTCTCCGGAGGCTAACAGAACGGGAAGGCATGTTAAAAGGGGCAGATAGGGCAATATTTACAAGGCCAAAAGTTTTTGGGTGGCCGGCAAGTCCACGGTCTTGTCCATGAGCAGTCACTCACGCAACAGGGGTTTAAACTGGGGTTTCACACAAGTCCCAACGGGGACGGGTCCTTTAAGTAGCAACGGCTACCAGCTTACTCCAGCTCTTCCTCCGGCGCGGATTCAACCTCCGCATCAAACATTTTCAGCATGCAACAGGCATGGTGGGAAAGGGCCATCCGGTATCCATTCCCACCGCTTCGCGGGATGTACGTGGCCGCTGGGGCACTGCCGTCGAGGAGACTCTCATCTGCCTCCTCTGATCCTGAGACCGGTTCTGTGTCAGGACCGGAGCCACTGCTTTCCGTCTCTGTGTGGTCAGGCATCACTCCCATCTGAGCCCGGCGGGCCGCTGGGGCCATCTTTCCCTCTGCAGCCAGCGGGTTGTCGTCAGCCACCGTAACCTCTGGGCCGGCTGCTCCTTCAGCCACCCCGACCTTCGGACTTTCCTGAATCGGCACTTCGGGTCCCACTGCCATGGCAGGGGGCAGCGGGCCAGGCAGACCAGCATCGGCGGTTCCCACGGGCGACGGCGGAGACCGTATAGGGGCCAGGGGTAAACCGGGCCTCTCAGCCGTAGCGGCCGGTCCCGGAGGAGCATAGAGGTGTGGGTCACTCACCAGCTCTTCCAACTTGGCCTCCATCTCGTGCACCCAGGCGATCGCAGCCAACTCCTCCACCTCTGCGGTCCACTGCTCCATCAGGAGGCGTATCTGGCTCCGGTGGCGCTGACAAATCTCCTCTGTCCTGGCTCTTATCCACGCCGCGGTTCCGGGCGCGGGATCCAAACCCTCGGGCTGCTAGGACGGGGCGAACATGCTGCTTTTACACCAACTGGGTCCAGGAACGGAACGGATGCAGGGTCCTGGAGTCCCTGCCCTTTTATCTTCTCGGGCACATCAGGCAGCCTCCTCACCCGCCTCCCCCCTGGTTTTCTTTCAGTACTTCTCTTTTGGGGGCGGGGCTTCACCTTCGCGCCTTCACTGCTCGGGGAAGACGACTCGAGCTGGAAACTTTCGTGCCAAGATGGCGGAACTTCAACTTTTTTGGCAGGACGCCGCTGACGGATACTTCTAAGGCGCACTTCCACAGGTAAGTGGACTGTCCGAATCCTGTTCATGACGCCAGAAGAGTCGATGTGTACCGCCCTGAGAGGTCGCTCTGTTAAGGGGAGGCAGTGGGGTGGTGGTGTGGGACGAGGTCCGGAGCCGGGGGCCGCGTTGTCGTTGTACGGGTCGTGACGCCACCCACGGGTCGTGGTGACGGGGTGCACCACCGCTGCAGCTGGAGTAAAGGGGGCTCCCGGGATCGGTGTTGAAGGCGCAGCCTGGATGTCAGCCCCTCCGTGGGAAGGGGTGGTGTGTCCCGGGGCCCGGCGGGACGTGCGATGATGTTGTCGGGGTGTAAGGTGCCGTACTGCGGTGTGGTGTTGTGCCCGGATGGCACTTGTGTACTCACTATTAATTCACACTCAGAGTCACTGGTAAACCAAAGTTTGGGTATGGTCGGGTCTCGCAGCCGGCTGCTTGTGTCCCTTGTGAGGCTGATGGTGGCCCCTTTCCCTTGAACCTCCTGTTGTAGTTTTCGGCTCTCCTGCCTGGGCAGTGGGAGCCCGCTCCCCGGCGTTTAGCTGCCGGAAGAGCCCTTGGTTGCCCGCAGGCGCTGGCCCGTCGGATGTTTGGCCCTTGGCGGTGGCTCTCACCCGGTATCGGTGGGCTGTTGCCTTCTTTCGGGACTTTGGGTGGGGATGAACCTGTGAGGTCCAGACTGCAATCAGTTAATTTGCCTACACTCAGTGGCTTCTAAGCTAGGACGAGGTCTGAGTACCCGGTTTCTGGTGCTCCGGTAAACGGTTGACTCCCCGGTTCAGGGCCGGCGGGCTCCAACCCTGGCCCGGTCCCTACGGTTCCGCCGGTTGCTATACCGGTACTCCTGCAGGCGGCCACCACCGTCTGCCTGCCTGACGTTACGGGGATCACAGGCTCCAACCCGGGTCCCTGACAGCTCTGCTACTCCACACCTCCTGTCACTGTCACTGTACAACTCTGTTCTGTTTGTATTTCCTGCCTCAGGACAGTAGTCTCCTCGGTGGGCGTGTCTTTCCGCCTGATTCCGCCCACCTGGTGTGCCCTACTTGCCCTGAGGGAGGCATCAGGTCTCCTTTTCGGGTGACTGGTGTGTCCTCACAAGGGATGGGTGTGTGTAATGTGGTAAGTGTTGTTACCTGTGACCCCTGGGGTCAAGGGCGTCACATCAGCATCCAGGCTGAGCAGCAGCCACAGGAGCTGAGCCAAAATGGGAGACTGGGAAACCCAAAGGCACCCAGAATCTGATCCGTGATGAAGAGGAACTGCAGTGCATAACATATGGTCCTTTAATAAAAGGTGGTAAAGGGGTATTCCAAATATTATTTAATGGTTTGAAGAAACAGTCATTAGATCTTTATATAAGGCCTGAGCCTTTTGGCATTCACAATTCTTGCACCATTGAAGTAGATTACGCTGTTCCTCCATTGTTTGGTATGTAGGGGTCTAGGTCTGTTGGTTCATAATTCAGGACATTTGTGAGGTTCTCACCAGTGGCGTAACTAGAGTTTGAAGGGCCCAAATGCAAAGTTTGGACCTGGGCCCCCCCAACCGTACACGACACTCGGGGTATGGGATAGTGTCGCTGACACTTGGCTCTGTCCTTCAGCACCCAGGTTTCCCATCTGAAATCTCTTTCTATCAGCAGCTTTTCTATGTTCTGCTTTACATCTTGTCCTCATCATGTACCTTCCCCATGCTCTGCTATACATCTTTCCAATGCTCTGCTATACATCTTTCCCATGCTCTGCTATACATCTTTCCAATGCTCTGCTATACATCTTTCCCTCAGCACCCAGCTTTCCCATGATATCAGAGCATGAGAAAGCTGGGTGCTGAGGAGCTGAGGGAAAGAGCTTCTTTTCCTCAGCACAAAACTTTCCCGTGCCATGCTTTATCTTTGTCTCCTTCGTATATAGTTATCCAAATACTATAATGACCCCCATATAGCCTTCCATATAGTATAATGGGTCTCACATAAACCTTCATATATTATAATGCACCTCCCATAGTCCTCCATGTATTATAATACACTTCACATTGTCCTCCATATAATATAATGTAGAGCATAGTCCTCCATATAATACACATCCCACAGTCCTCGATTTAAGATAATGCACATCCCATAGTCCTCCATATAAGGCACACCCCATAATCCTCCATATAAATGCACATACCATAATCCTCCATATAGTATAATGCACCCCCATAGACCTCTGGCCACTGTTTACTCGATTAAAAAAAATAAAAACATGTCCTCACCAGAGGCGCAGCTAGAGTTTCAGCTCAGAGCTTGTGTAGACACACGTATTTTTGACCCGAGTGCGATCTGACAAAACATTGGATCGCACTCGGACCAATGTGATCCAATGAGGCAGTGGTTATGTTCAATTTTGTTCTTGGACCAAGTGGTCTGGGAAAACAAATTGCAGCGTGCATGCGCACAATGATAGAGTTAAGTGTAGCGGCAGGACCGTAGTTGAGGTTCATGCTGCCCCTACCAGTAAGTCAGTCTAAAGCCTCATGCCGATGTGGCTAGAAGTATGCAAATTGCACACTTGTGGTCACATGACGGCCACTCTCACCGCCGGCACTGGAAAACCCTGACAGCTCGCTGTGCGCATGCAATGAGGATTCACATGTCTGCAGTCACAGACCGTTAAACTGCAAATCAGCTTCATATAACCAAACGGTCAACGATCATTTAAAGGGAATCTGTCAGCAGGTATTTTCCCTCTAATCTGAGAGCAGCATAACATAGGGGCAGAGATCCTGATTCCAGCGATGTGTCACTTACTGGGCTACTTAGTGTAGTTTTGATAAAATCACTGATTAATCCGCAGCAGATTATCATTACAGGACTACTTGGCCTGTTGCCAGGTATTCCAGCATATTCATGAGCTTTTATCTGCAGCAGAGAAAACATTGATTTTATCAAAATGACAGCAAACAGTTCAGTAAGTGACACATTGCTGGAATCAGGGTCTCTGTCTCTACATTGTGCTGCTCTCACATGGGGGAGCAAATCCTGGTGACAGATTCCCTTTAAAGAAGGCGATTGTCCAGTATAAATGCTCCCTTAGATCCAAGTACCTTATTGGTGACTTCTTCTCAGATTGTAATGGTCTCATCCCATTCTTCTTCATCTGGTCCAGATGCCATGATGACCTTGGACCTTGGACCTTGGACCTTGGACGTGTGGATACAGCTCGTCTCCACACACTTCCTTCTTCTCTGGTTTTCCACAACATATCCTAACACGATGCCCTAAAAAATGAGTGTCATTATTACACCTAAATAACAAATATCCATACATACTGTGCACTAAATAACCCGTATACTGTGCACCTGAAAAAAATAATTCCCCCACTATGCCCCTGACAAAAAAGTGACCCCGCATTGTCCCCCTTATGATACATGGCCTCCACACTGCCCCACTCATATACTATGACCACTGCACCATTCCTCCACCATGAATTCTGGCCACCACACTGTCTTTCCTTATGAAAAATAGTAGTAAACCATCCCATCTCATTAACCCCTTCACCCCCGGGCGATTTTCCATTTTTGTTTTTTGCGCCCTTCTTTGAAGAGCTGTAACTTTTTTATTTTTCCGTCAATCTTGCCATATGAGGGCTTATTTTTTGCGGGACGTGTTGTACTTTTAAATGAAACTATAAATTTTATCATATAGTGTACTGGAAAATGGCAAAAAAATTCCAAGTACGGAAGAATTTTAAAAGAAAGTGCGATTGCACGATTATTTTTATGATATTTTATTCACCGTGTTCACTAAATGGTAAAACTGATGTGTCGGTGTGATGCCTCAGTTCGGTGCGAGTTTGTTGACACCAAACATGTATAGGTTTACTGTTATCTAAGGGGTTAAAAAAATCAGACGTTCGTCCAAAAAAAGTTGCACATTTTTTGCGCCATTTTCCAAAAACCGTAGCGTTCTCATTTTTCGGGATCTATGGCTCAGCGATGACTTAATTTTTGCGTCTTGAGCTGATGTTTTTAATGGCACTATTTTTGGGCAGAAGCTATATTTTTATCATCAATGAAATAGGCTGGGAGCACTCACCGATAAAACGTTGCTTTTATGAATGCTTCATTCGTGCATACAAAAGGCAGGCAAAAGGGGGGAGGGAGCACGCTGGACAACGGCACCATTTTGCACCACTAGGGGTGCTTCCACAGGTCCATCACACACACACTACACCCCCATATCCCACACACCCTGCTCCCCATACAGCCTGCACCCCCCATATCACATACACTACACCCCCATATCCCACACACCCTGCTCCCCATACAGCCTGCACCCCCCATATCACACACACTACACCCCCATATCCCACACACCCTGCCCCACATACAGCCTTCACCCCCCATATCACACACACTATACCCCCATATCCCACACACCCTGCTCCCCATACAGCCTGCACCCCCCATACCACACACACTACACTTCCATATCCCACACACCCTGATCCCCATACAGCCTGCACCCCCATATCACACACACTACACCCCCATATCCCACACACCCTGCCCCACATACAGCCTGCACCCCCCATATCACACACACTACACTTCCATATCCCACACACCCTGCCCCACATACAGCCTGTACCCCCCATATCAAAGACACTACACCTCCATATCCCACACACCCTGCCCCACATACAGCCTGCACCCCCATATCACACACACTACACCCCCATATCCCACACACCCTGCCCCACATACAGCCTGCACCCCCCATATCACACACACTACACTTCCATATCCCACACACCCTGCTCCACATACAGCCTGCACCCCCCATATCACACACACTACATTTCCATATCCCACACACCCTGCCCCGCATACAGCCTGCACCCCCCATATCATAATCACACACAGTGCACCCCCCATATCACACACACTACACCCCTATATCTCACCTTGCTGTACTCCAACTTACCCCTCTCAAAAACTCTGCACCCTTCACATCCTTTTGTCACAGTCTACAGCCCTCATATGCCACTTACCCTGCAGCCCCCCTCCCTCTCATGTCCCCTCTTTTTTCATTACCAGTCATGTGTCCCAATCTCCTTCAGGAATCAGTATCTTCTCCTGCTTTCTGACCGGCATTCCTGTGTCTCCTCCCACACAGTCACATGGGCATGACATCATCGCAGGTCCTGGAAGGATGGCTGCCGTCTCCTGTGCAGGAGCGCTTCTGCTCTGCAGCAGCTCAGAACGCCTGGTGGCCTCTCCTGGTCAGGGGCCCCTCCGGTCCCTGCTGACACCGGGCCCTCCTGACTCACAGCACGGCCCCCTGGCGGTCGCGTAGTCGGCCACTGAAGAGCGCATCTCCTCTCTTAGGCTACTTTCACACATCAGTTTTTTGCCATCAGGTACAATCCGGAAAAAAAAGGATAAACCGGATCCGGTATCGCATCCGGTTTATCCCCATAGACATGCATTGTAACCGGATTGTACCTGATTGCTTTGCGGTGCATCCGGTTTTTTCCGGATGCGGCAAAATAATTAAATGCGGCGGCCGGATAGAACGTGTCATGTAACGTTTTTTTGCCCCTTAAAAAAAACGCATTCTGCCGGATCCGGTACAATTCGGCATTGTATACAATGATTGTCTATGCATGCCGGATCCGGCGCAATGCGGTTTAAACCGGATGCGGTGACCGCATCCGGTTTGGTAAACAGAGCATGCGCAAATTTTTTTTTTTCTTCATCACAAAACATATAAAAGTATCCTGCACATTCTACACACTTCCTGCCGTTCGTTCCTGACTTCAAGTTCTGCTGTCCTCCAGTCCAGTGCTCCAGGGAAGAGGTAATGTCCACAGTACTGTCCACAGATCACTGTTCTGAGCTGCGTACATGTACTTAGACATTTTTTTTTTTTTTTACAGGTGCAGTGTTGCGGTCAGCGAATATTCTGGTCCAGCCAGTTGCTGTTTCATCGCGTTCTGTTCTGTCCCGGTGTGCGTTTCTGGGGAGTACAGTGTTCCTGAGGTAATGTCCACAGTACTGTCCACAGATCACTGTTCTGAGCTGCGTACATGTACTTAGACATTTTTTTTTTTTTTTTACAGGTGCAGTGTTGCGGTCAGCGAATATTCTGGTCCAGCCAGTTGCTGTTTCATCGCGTTCTGTTCTGTCCCGGTGTGCGTTTCTGGGGAGTACAGTGTTCCTGAGGTAATGTCCACAGTACTGTCCACAGATCACTGTTCTGAGCTGCGTACATGTACTTAGACATTTTTTTTTTTTTTTTACAGGTGCAGTGTTGCGGTCAGCGAATATTCTGGTCCAGCCAGTTGCTGTGTAAGCGAGGCCTGTAAAAAAAAAAGAGATGTCGTCTTCTGGTAGCCCTCCCTCCTGTTCACAAACTGAGGTATATATTTTTTTTTTTTGGTGTTTTTTTTTAAAAAAAAAAAAAAAAATTTTTTAAATAAACTAAATTTACACAGGTTGCAGAAACATCACAGGAGATGCTGCCAGAAGTGGACGAAAGGGGTGGAGAAATCCACGGAGCGGGCGGTCATAGTGTAAGTTTCATACAGGAATTGTTTACCACAGCACACCAAACACATAAGTAAATAATGGGGTTTTTTTTTCTTCACTAAAGGCTTCAACTTCTAGGGCTCACGATAGAGCTCCCCCAAGACCGTCCCAGGGTCGTCGTCGAGGTGGCGGTGGTCATAGTGTAAGAAAAATTTTTTTTTTTTTTTTTTTCATGTCTGTGTGAATTTCTGTCTAATTTTTTTTTTTTTAATTTCTTTTTTCTTTCTTTGAACAGGCATCACAGCGTGCTCCCGATTCTGACGGTGAGGAGGCCGGATGGATCAACATCGACCTCCTCATCGATGAAGTTAGAGAGAGGGAGCCGCTGTGGAACATGGCTGACCGCCGCCACGCTGATACTATCGTAACCCGTCGACTCTGGGACGAGGTATGCCATGCAGCGATAGAAGGTTGGGGGGAGCTCAATTCTCGGGGCCAGAAGAAAGCGCGTAAGTATTCACAGTTCAGTAGGTTATGCTGCAGGATGTAATGTGTTGTATACTAACCACTTTGTGCTTTCCACTTTCAGGTGACAAACTTCAGAAGCGGTGGTGGTCTATCAGGGATCGCTTCAAAAAGGAGTTGAATCAAGAGATGCAGGCCCCGAGTGGATCCGGAGGACGCAGATCGAAATACCGTTATTTTAGAGCGTTGTCGTTCCTCCGGACAACTATGGTGTGCAGAAGGTAAATATTCCCCACAATATGTACAAAGTATAATATTTTATGTCTGATTTTTTTTGCCTTTTTTTTTAGTCAGTGCCAATGTATAGCAATTAAATTAATTATTGTTTTGTTTTTCCTCTTTTTAACAGCACTGTCTGCAGCACTCGGGAGCCTGCATCAAACCCGACAGGAGCGATCCCTGAACAGTCCGCCACTGGGGAACACAGGCACAGACCTCACCCATCTGAACCTTCCCTTTCATCTACATCTGTCCCATCCACCTGCGCTGGAGCTTCCGGTGAGACTTCATTACCTGAAGCTGCTGGTGACGAGATAGCTTTTCCCCTACCCCACCCCTCTGACACTGCTGCCCTCAGTAGAACACCTTTGGGTTCTGGGCGTCAGCGTCATAGGGGTCAGGAAAGGAGCTATGCGCCCGAGTTCTTGCATCTAAATGCAGCCTTCCAGAACGCCATTAAATTATTAGCAGAACAATCTAGTTCTGGTTTTAGCTTCATGAAGGCCTCTATGGATAAAAATACACACGAATTGTGCACGCGTCTGGACAGGCTGCATTTAGATGCAAGTAAATCACACAATCATTGTTTTTTTCAAGCCGTACTCGAGCGCATGGAAAAGCTATCTCCTGACCAGCAGATGCATGTAATGCAAGCCACACAGCAGGCTCTGGCGAAGGTTTCCTCCCAACCACCTCCACCCACCCCTCGTCCAGCACCTGCCCGCCCTCCAGCCATTGTCCCTACTCCCCCTGCTGCCCAGTACCAGCCTGCTGCCCATTACCAGCCTGCTGCCCAGTACCAGCCTGCTGCCCAGTACCAGCCTGCTGCCCAGTACCAGCTCCCAACCACATCTGCCCCTACACTTCCTACCCACTACCACATCTCGCCTTCCACACCCATCATGACCCCAACTCAAGCCTCTAATTCACCCGCCACCTCTTCTGTCTCCCAATCCCTCCACTCCACCCCTCAATCCTTACCAAATCCCATCCCATCTCCTGGTTTCCCTCTTGGTTTCTCAACCACACCTTCACCTTCTGTTACTTCCCCACCACCACCACCAACACCACTTTCCACCCTCCATACTCCCACTGTGCGTGTGTTCCCATCTGACAGCCCCTCCAGTACTATCTCCACCTCAAGCCCAAGATATACTAATTTATAATTTATTTATGTATGTAATAAAAAATAAAAGTTTTTTGTTGAAATGTATTTATTTGTTCTTGTTTTTTTTGGGGGGGAATATTATTTTGCAAGTTCAGTTAATAATAAGGTAATACAAAAACATAACATGTTATAATTTGACGGTGTAAAAATTACAAATTTTTAAAGATATTCAAAGATTAAAATTACCAAGGTTAACAAGATATTTTTTAATTTATTTTTAACTATTTTTATTTCTTATAAAACTAAAGAAAAATCTTATACCATTTGATCTTGCCAATCTACTCTACCTTCTGGGGACACAAAATAGTCAGCATATTTGTCACGGATTGTTGAACAGGCAACACTACTCCTAAATCCAGGACTGGTGTAGTCAGTCAAAGAGGTGGATTCCAAACTCTGGTCATCCAAGGACAAAGGTTCCTTTGTTAAAACAAAATTGTGCAGTACCACACATGCTTTCACTATTTCATCAACAGTTTCAATGTTTAAATTAATGGCTGTTAACAACACTCGCCATTTGCTGGTTAGTATCCCAAAGGAGCATTCCACCATTCTTCTGGCTCTGGATAATCGGTAATTATATATTTTTTGTGTTTGCGTCAATCCACGGCTTGCATATGGCTTTAATAGATGTTGGGAGAGTTGAAAGGCTTCGTCGGCCACAAAAACAAAGGGCATTGGGGGCTCACATGTGCCAGGAAGAGGTCTTGCAGGAGGGAAATCAAAAGTATTCCCATAGATTCGCCGCCCCATTGGGGACATTTTAAAGACCTGAGAGTCATTGGATCTCCCATATGCGCCAATGTCCACTGAGATAAATTTGTAGTCCGCATCCGTTATTGCCATTAGGACAATTGAGAAATACTTTTTATAATTGTAGTATTCAGACCCCGAAGCTGCAGGTTTCACAATTCTTATATGTTTGCCGTCCACTGAGCCAAGGCAATTTGGAAACTGACAAATGTTGTAGTATTGTTCGGCAATTGCAAGCCATCTGTCCCTGGTGGGCTGGGGGATGAAATCCTCCTGGAGGCAATCCCACAAGGCTCGGCAAGTGTCTCTAATGATTCCCGAGATGGTGGAAATTCCTAGTCGAAACTGGTAGTGGAGGGACGAAAGCGACTCTCCAGTTGCAAGGAATCTGTAAAGGAAAGACAATAATTAAAAAAAAATAATAGCAAACACATTACAGTTAAAAGTCAATTTAACAGGAGGATACAATTAAAAAAAAAAACTTACCTAAGCGTAACCAGCAAACGCTCCTCGGGTGTTATAGAGTAACGGCAGAAGGTGTCCGTTTTACGTATGTTGTCCGCAACAAGGCCAAGGAGGACGTCAAAATTATTCACTGCCATCCGGACATAGCTTGTGAATTTTTCATGGTTTCCACGGAGCTCCAGGTATAGGGTTGAAAACACACCACGTGTCAGTCTCTGGGCAGTCAGGGGATGGATCCAAAAGCGTCGATGTCGCTGACGCCTCAGTCGCTGTCGCTCCTTTTCTCTGACGATGATACCCAAGCGATTTGCCTCAAATGTAAAATCTGCAGTGATCTTTGTGATCTTTTCAAGAATAACATCCATGCTTTCTGCTTGTCTCTGTCTTCATTCTGTCATATATGCTTCAAAATACTGTATATATACCATATTTTCCCAATAGCCAATCAGAATACGGAACGCGTTAATTGTTTGTTTAGTGTTTTAAAACCGAATCCGTCAAAAAACGGACCAAACGGATGCAAAACGGATGCAAACCAGACCCACCGGATCCGTTTTATTCCGGATCCGTCCCAACGGATCCGCTTAAAACCGGATCCGGTGGGTCCGGTTTCCACGAAAAAACCGGAAACGTTGGATACGGAAAAAAAAAGGACTGTACCTGAATACAGAAAACTGATGTGTGAAAGTAGCCTTAGGCTGGTTTCACACTACGTTTATTTAACATCCGTCCTTAACGTTATTTTAGCGGAAATACGGATCCTGCTTTTACAGCAAATAACGTATGCAAACGCATCTGTTATTTTGCAGGATCCTGCACTGGATGTTTAGGGGCGGGCATTGGAGTCATGTGATCGGGAGTGAGGGGAACTAGACTGGGAGCCGGCTTCTGACAGCTGCAGACGCTGGTAACCAAGGTAAACATCGGCCTTGGATACCCGATATTTATCTTGGTTACGAGTGTCTGCAGCTGCTAGGAGCAGGGCTGCCTGCACACGTAACCAACGTAAACATCGGGTAACTAAGAGAAGTGGTTACCCGATATTTACCTTGGTTACGAGTGTCCGCAGCTCTCAGGTGGGAGAGAGAGGAAGGGGAGGAAGGGGGAAAGACAGAGATAGAGATAGAGAGGGTGAGGGAGGGAAGAGGAGAGAGAGACAGATCACGCGAGACTGGTTCTGGGCATGCTCAGTACTTTCTGGGCATGCTCAGTACAAAAGCAGGATCCTGTCTATCAGCACGCCAGCGTTCACCTGCGTTCGCGTGCTGTTTAGTCAGGATCCAGCAATTTGCAGTATTTGGACGCAGCTCAAAAACGCTACAAGTAGCGTTTTTGAAACATGTTAAAAAACTGCAAGTCGCTGGATCCTCACTATAACGCACGCAAACGCAGGTGAACGGATGTTAACGCGAGTCCATTGCAAATGCATTGAAATGAAAACGCATTTGCACTGGATCCGCTTTTCCGCTAAAAAAACGTTATGGACGGATGTTAAATAAACGTAGTGTGAAACCAGCCTTACAGAGAGGAGCCGGCTCTGCAGAGCGGCTGCCGGGCCCCTATAACCCTGCGGGCCCGCTCGCAGTGGCGACCTCTGCGACCACGGTCGTTATGCCCATAGTTCTCACATCCCACAAGTTTAAGTGAGACATTGAAAAAAGCAGAAAAGTAAAATTGAGAGTCCCTTTAAGACAGGGGTCTTAAGCAGGCTTTACACGCTACGATATCGATAATGAATTATCGTCGGGGTCACGATGTTTGTGATGCACATCCGGCGTCATTAACGAGATCGCAGCGTGTAACACAAGAGCGATCTGAAACGATCGCAAAAGAGGGCAAAATCGTTTGCCGTGGCGAGGTCATCCAGAAACAAAAATCGTTTTCAGGATGTTAGCAATGTTGTTCCTCGTTCCTGCGGCAGCACACATCGCTGTGTGTGACACCGCAGGAGCGAGGAACATCTCCTTACCTGCCTCCATCGGCAATGCGGAAGGAAGGAGGTGGCCGGGATGTTTACGTCCCGCTCATCTCCACCCCTCCGCTTCTATTGGCCGCCTGCCGTGTGACGTCGCTGTGATGCCGCACGACCCGCCCCCTTAGGAAGGAGGCGGTTCGCCGGCCAGAGCGACGTCGCAGGGAAGGTAAGTCCATGTGACGGGGATAAGCGAGGTTGTGCGACACGGGCAGCGATATGCCTGTGTCGCACAACCGACGGGGGCGGGTATGATCGCTTGCGATCTCGCTAACGAGATCGCAGCGTGTAATGCTCGCTTTAAAACCAGGTGGGTGTATGGGCCACACATAGAAAAAAAAATTGAGAGGGGAGGCATTCTTTGCAGGACAAAGGGACATTTTTAATGAATTTATGTTTTTTTTCTATACATCTTTGGATCACTTTTTTTGAACATTTTTTTTCTTGTTTATTATAACAAATCTGCACTTTTTTGTTTAGTTACGTTTATATATAAAAAAGCAATTTTAATGTTAAAAAAATTTCATGCTTTATTTTGAATTTTGTTTTTACATTTTATCACCTTCTTGTAATATTGTTTCACATTTAGCAGCATATAGTAATCTTAGCCAACATCTTGTAGTAATGTCCACATCCGTGTGCCCTGTAGTAAGGCGCTCATCTTTGTAGTATTGTGCCCGTCCTTGTAGTATTGTGCCCAGTAGTATTGTGCTCATCCTTGTAGTATTGTCCCTAGTAGTATTGTGCCCATCCTTGTGGTATTGTGCCCTGCAGTATTGTGCTCATCCTTGTAGTATTGTGCCCTGTATTATTGTGCCAATCCTTGTAGTATTGTGCCCTGTATTATTGTGCCCATCCTTGTAGTATTGTGCCCTGCAGTATTGTGCTCATCCTTGTAGTACTGTGCCCTGTATTATTGTGTCAATCCTTGTAGTATTGTGCTCTGTAGCATTGTGCCCATCCTTGTAGTATTGTGCCCAGTAGTATTGTGCCCATCCTTGTGCCCAGTAGTATTCTGCCCATCCTTTACGCAAAAAAAAAAATTATCCTTATCTTTCCTCAGTTCCAAGGCTACGTGCCCACGATCATTGTTAGCAGTGTTTTGGAGGCAGCGTGTTTCAGCTGTGACCAAAACACTGATGTACAGTACAAGCACAGTGGATGGTATTTCTAGAAATCCCATGCCACTGTGTGTGCTGCCCGCATTAAACACTGACCTGTGGTGCGGCTTTCAGAGGCCACAGCATGTTTGTTCTTTGCTGCGGAGCCACATGCATCTTCCCTAGGGATAACACAAGCGAGAGAGCGCAGCGCCCCGAACCCTGATTGCGGGCACGGGCCGCTGCGGTCTCCTGTGGAGGAGACTTGCAGCTCCGCAGGTCAGGACCCGCCGCGTCCAGGACACAGCGGGTCCTGATCGTGGGCACGTACCTTACCTGCTTGTTACGGCCCGTGACGATCGCTGGGAAGGGGATCTCGGCGCTGGCAGGACTTTGCTACAGGGGAAAACAGGAGAACAAAACAAGAGTGTAGTGCAAAATAGATAATTTTAATACAAAAAGACAGGCACAATATAAAAAGTCTGCAGCACACTTCATTGGGCATGTGTATAACAACAGTTATAATATTATAAAGCATATAGTAAAATATGCAATATAAACTTGCAATCTAAATTATACTAGCTGCAGGTCACAAAATCATTAAAGCAGAGGAGTACTACAAACAAATAAACTATAAACATGAATAAGTAATAAAGTATAACGGTTACAAAAGAGTAGTACTACAAGTGCCAAGTTAACTGATATATACAGTTAGGTCCAGAAATATTTGGACAGTGACACAATTTTCGCGAGTTGGGCTCTGCATGCCACCACATTGGATTTGAAATGAAACCTCTTCAACAGAATTCAAGTGCAGATTGTAACGTTTAATTTGAAGGTTTGAACAAAAATATCTGATAGAAATTGTAGGAATTGTACACATTTCTTTACAAACACTCCACATTTTAGGAGGTCAAAAGTAATTGGACAAATAAACCAAACCCAAACAAAATATTTTTATTTTCAATATTTTGTTGCGAATCCTTTGGAGGCAATCACTGCCTTAAGTCTGGAACCCATGGACATCACCAAACGCTGGGTTTCCTCCTTCTTAATGCTTTGCCAGGCCTTTACAGCCGCAGCCTTCAGGTCTTGCTTGTTTGTGGGTCTTTCCGTCTTAAGTCTGGATTTGAGCAAGTGAAATGCATGCTCAATTGGGTTAAGATCTGGTGATTGACTTGGCCATTGCAGAATGTTCCACTTTTTTGCACTCATGAACTCCTGGGTAGCTTTGGCTGTATGCTTGGGGTCATTGTCCATCTGTACTATGAAGCGCCGTCCGATCAACTTTGCGGCATTTGACTGAATCTGGGCTGAAAGTATATCCCGGTACACTTCAGAATTCATCCGGCTACTCTTGTCTGCTGTTATGTCATCAATAAACACAAGTGACCCAGTGCCATTGAAAGCCATGCATGCCCATGCCATCACGTTGCCTCTACCATGTTTTACAGAGGATGTGGTGTGCCTTGGATCATGTGCCGTTCCCTTTCTTCTCCAAACTTTTTTCTTCCCATCATTCTGGTACAGGTTGATCTTTGTCTCATCTGTCCATAGAATACTTTTCCAGAACTGAGCTGGCTTCATGAGGTGTTTTTCAGCAAATTTAACTCTGGCCTGTCTATTTTTGGAATTGATGAATTGTTTGCATCTAGATGTGAACCCTTTGTATTTACTTTCATGGAGTCTTCTCTTTACTGTTGACTTAGAGACAGATACACCTACTTCACTGAGAGTGTTCTGGACTTCAGTTGATGTTGTGGACGGGTTCTTCTTCACCAAAGAAAGTATGCGGCGATCATGCACCACTGTTGTCATCCGTGGACGCCCAGGCCTTTTTGAGTTCCCAAGCTCACCAGTCAATTCCTTTTTTCTCAGAATGTACCCGACTGTTGATTTTGCTACTCCAAGCATGTCTGCTATCTCTCTGATGGATTTTTTCTTTTTTTTCAGCCTCAGGATGTTCTGCTTCACCTCAATTGAGAGTTCCTTAGACCGCATGTTGTCTGGTCACAGCAACAACTTCCAAATGCAAAACCACACACCTGTAATCAACCCCAGACCTTTTAACTACTTCATTGATTACAGGTTAACGAGTGAGATGCCTTCAGAGTTAATTGCAGCCCTTAGAGTCCCTTGTCCAATTACTTTTGGTCCCTTGAAAAAGAGGAGGCTATGCATTACAGAGCTATGATTCCTAAACCCTTTCTCCGATTTGGATGTGAAAACTCTCATATTGCAGCTGGGAGTGTGCACTTTCAGCCCATATTATATATATAATTGTATTTCTGAACATGTTTTTGTAAACAGCTAAAATAACAAAACTTGTGTCACTATCCAAATATTTCTGGACCTAACTGTATGTCAGTGATCATTGTAGATCCAGCCTTCCACGATTGTGACCCGACATCACTGAAAATCAGGGGTATCAACGTCATCCATGGGGGTGCGAGGGGTGGGAATGGACGCATAATTTTAGCCCAGCGTGAAACACGCTGGATCTATATATTGGGAATGCTGTCCCCTAAGGGGTTAAATGAAAATCTCAGCTTTGCACCCTTCTTACGATGAGCGTCTCTTTCTCTTTGTCTCCCTGTTTTTTTGTGCCTTGTTTTTAATTATACTTTTTTGTCCTTTTCAAATTTTAGATAAATACATTTTTCTCCTGGCACTTTAGAACTTATATTTTTATGGCATCGGCTGATTTATGGATATATCATCTATTCATTTTCTGTGAGCCTTGTCTGGGATCCCCTATGAAGCGGATCGTTGAAGATTCTGTTATTTCATATTATATGATAATGGCTTCTTCTCCCTGTGCTTGTGATCACTTGATTTATTTATCGATTTGTCTTACCCGACCACTCTGGCCCCTCCTCTCCTTCTTACTGCGTGGCTGCATCTCTGGGTGTACTGGCCCGGCATCCCCGGGCCTGTGTGCATGCACGGGTTTCGGGTGACACGTCCCCGTTTCCGCGCATGCGCTCAGCTATTTGTGGGCGTTGATTGGTGGTGGCGACCGGAAACCCAGTTATGATTGGTGCACCCGCGCTAACGCTTGAAGGGGGAATGCCATGTTTAAAAAGCACGGTGCTTCCACATGGTGTTCCACCTTTCTTCCCCCTGATGAAATGATCAAAAACCTGCTAAGATCGTGAAACGTACGTCAGGGTCCTTGCTCCAGGGGGACCTCTCTGCTGCTCATCACCCGGCTGTGTTTTAACTATGGGTATGCCCACCTTTATGCTACCGTTTATGCTGCCCATAGTTTGTGATCTGTTTTGCTGCTAAGATCATGTGCTATCTGGGTTCTACAATCATCACTGACATATATATCTGTTAACTTGGCACTTGTAGTACTACTCTTTTGTAACCGTTATACTTTATTACTTATTCATGTTTATGGTTTATTTGTTTGTAGTACTCCTCTGCTTTAATGATTTTGTGACCTGCAGCTAGTATAATTCAGATTGCAAGTTTATATTGCATATTTTACTATATGCTTTATAATATTATAACTATTGTTATACACATGCCCAGTGAAGTGTGCGGCAGACTTTTTATATTGTGCCAGTCTTTTTGTATTACAATGATCTATTTTGCACTACACTCTTGTTCTGTTCTCCTGTTTTCCCATGGTCTTTGAGTGTGCTATGTAGGTACAATGTTTTGGTTTTCCTACTGTATTACTTGGGATTTCCTCATTATAAAGGACTTTACTACAGTTGACTCATTTGCGGTAACGCGCAGAGGAGCTGTACCGCAAATGAGTCAACTGTAGTAAGTTCCTTCCGGTGGTGACCCCCAGCATAGGGCCGCGATCATCAGGGAGTCTGTCGGCCGCTACAAGCAGCCTCAGGGGCTGTATGCGGCTTGCGGGCCACGTGTTTGAGACCTCTGCTTTAAGATTATGTTTATATCGTACAAGAAGCCATGTTTGACTGGTGAAAGTCCCTTCTAAAGATTAATCACTGATTTGCACCACTTGTAGTTTGAGGTCTCACATTCTCCTTCACTCCCAAGTTCCTTACGGATTTGAGGTCTGAACCTTCTATTGCTGTTGTGATGGTTCAGAATCTGCCACTTTAAGGACTCCCTGTACTGAGGGTAGAGGGGGAACGACAATAAAGAAAGAAAATGGCTGCTGTTAATAAGAGTTATTGACTTGTTCTTTGTAAAGTCTTCATTAGAAAATTCAACTGAATCATCCGTATATATGACAGTAGCAATCTTCACCAATAAGTGGGAACTACTCAGAAGACGGGTACTGATGGGGTTAACATGCAGAAGAACTCAATGTTCCATCTATGTATTTATCTATTCAATATTATCTATCTATCTATCTATCTATCTATCTATCTATCTGTTTCTGGCTCATAGATGCGGGTCCTAATAAATCGTAAGGACAGAGATTTTCTCAATGAAATGTCCCTTTAAAATAACTATTGCCGGTCATTCTGCAGTCTCCTTGCTGCCTTCTTATTTTCTCTCATATTTGTGTCTGTGCTTTTAATCACAGACTATATTAAAAGCTCCGCGCTGCAACCACCAACTACTGTTAATAGAATTTACTTCTGTGATGACATAAATATAATACAGTGACTTTAGCCGTTGTATTATACAGTTACTTTATATATTAGTTCTTTTTCGCTTTGCCTTTTTACAAATACACAGAACATTTAATTGGGGAGGAATGTAATAGCTGCTGCACTTATGGCTGATGCCCTGCATACAAGATACTTTTATTAAAGAGGCAGTCCAACCAAAACTTTTTATTGCCTAAACCTGTATATGTAGTGTTGTGACATGCTGTAATACACTCCCCGATCACTATCTTCTTTGGTTTCCTGCTTGAAGACTCAGCGTTTGGCCACTTGTGTGGGGGGTGAACTGTTCTTAATTAGGTCGGAGGTATGGGTCCTTTGTTTGTTAAATTAAGAGAAGTCAGTCATTGTCTCTTGCCAGACTGATCGGAGCCCTAACGTCTGTAAATGTGTATTCCATCAGCCTTCCTGAGTACATAACTCAGAGGAAAATTATGCAGTAGGATTGAACTTGCGACTAATGAGAGAGCAGTCATCTGTACAACTCCTGTAAGAGAACTGAGTGGTATAAAAGGGCCTTGCTCTTATCAGCAGGGATACATTCTACATGTCACCAGCCAAGGAGCTTCGGTTCCATTCGGGGGAATTACAGAACTGCTTCACTTAGGATATTCTACATAAGCCCAGCAGAGGAGCTACGATTTCAGCTGTGGGGGATCACAGAACTGCTAAAAGATTCATTCTACAGGATTTCAGCTTATGATCCTTGGTTCCAGCTGAAGTTTAAAAGAATGACTTCACTGCCCAACACTGAGCCCACAAATTTGCTTGGAGAACCCAGATTTGGACAACTCAGTCGCCTGGCTATGTATCATACTGTGCTAAGTCAACTTCCTACACTTGCCTCTTTCTCTTCTGAGTTGGTGCCCACCAAAAGCGGGGTGCTGCTGGCTGGGATGGTTGGCCCTCGAAGCCCCAGAGTTACGAAGACTTTAAACCCTGGTGGGCCAGCAGAAGGATAAGACTTTATTGCTTGCACCATCCCATCTTGTGTTCTTGCTGGGAATGTACAATATGTTTCGGCTGTTGGTGAACCAATAGTTTTACCAATCTGTGGTTTCCTCAACCTGTGTTGTTTGAGTAGTGTTTTGCCCAAGGGGAAGGAGTACAAGCTTTCAGTGGGATGAGTTCTGGTCCGTGCGGACTTTCTGAAGAAAGCCAGGCCAGCGGATAAGAGCACCCACATACCCTCTTGTGTCCTCATGTGGTGGCAGCAATGGGATACTAAGCCCATCTGATCCAGGGGACCTGCAGGGGACTGGTGTTCGTAAGCACTTTCCAAGGGTTCCACAACCAGGAAGGCATATAGCCATACCCAGAAGGCCATAGGTAAGGCATACAGGTTTCGGACGGCACCATGTCCAACCCCACCAGCTCGGCCTTGGTAAGAGGACCTGTTTCTTCATGGTCGCTGCCCATTCCCCATCAGAATTTCGGGCAGGGTGGATTCTCTGTCCTGGATGCACTTGCCAGAGGCAGGCACCTCTTGACATGGGGCATTCCTTAATCCTCAACTTTTGACATTGAACATGCAGTGCAGCACTTTGCACTCTTTTCTTCACCCCCTGGGGAACTTGCCAGGGGTGGGCTCCACTGCACACAGGGCATTTCTTAATAGCCAGTTTCCAAGCACACCGGATAGCATTTTGTGCTCTTTTTCTCTAGGTCCGCCCACGATGTGAGTCTCCCACGCTCGGGTCCTGGCCATGTCTTGTCACTTTTGCTTCCATGTTTCATAACTTGTTTTTCCCAGGCCTCTTCCCTGCAGTCCGTATTGACAGATTGTGTGAGGAACGACCCTGCTCGCAGTGCCACTTGTAAAATGGAATGAACTCTGGACCGACAAGGCTCCGCTAAATTTCACCAGACTGAATCTGTGTTTGTGATCTACACCAGACGGTGGGTGCGACACTTACTTTGGTTCAGGGAAGCGTCCTCCTCCCCGCAGCCGGTCACCATCGTAGAAGTGGCAGGGTAACATATTACATAGAGAGTCTCTTTACAAAACAGCTATAACTAGTTTATAACTTCTTTAACCTTCTTGGTAGACATGGCCATAATAATCCCATTTCTGCTGATGCTGTTCTCTGGGGTATGTCTTCAGTCTAGTCCTTGCCCTAGGTATTATCCTTCCAGTGGCGAGACTAAGCCTCTACTCATCCCCATTCTTGTCTCCAGGGCTGTCTAATCGCTGCCTCCGACGGCTACACTAGGCCCATCCTGAAGTGAGCCGTAGGCTCCGGACATTTTGAAGATACGTCCGGGTTCCACGTCAGACCCAAGATACCAATCACCGTCCACACACCTGGAACCTCTCTGAGGAACTAACGCTCTCTCTCTGGCTTGTCTCACCAGCCAACCCTCTGGCTCTCTGTCACTCCTCCCATACTGGCTCTCTGTTACCCTGGCAAGCAGGAAGTGCGGGAAGTCTGTTCTACACTGCACATGCTAAGCCCTTCACTTGCTCTAATACCTATCCAGCTAACGTTCCTACTTAACATTCTTATACTTTATATTACACAGTTAATGCATTGATCACACATAACGGATTATACTCTATGTTACTATAAAATGCACATAGTAAAATGAACTCTTTGATAAAACACTTTAAACTCTCGGCCGCTAGATGGCACCGACCGCTACACTGCTCCGGCTGTGGTACACGGCCAGCCCATACTCTCAAGCAGCATCAATACTTAGACAATATTCTAAAACAAAACCATTAAGATGCGCACAATATAAAATGCATCAAACATTTAATTTCAACCTCCGTAGGAGGGGGGTAATGTGGCCACTTGCTACTCCACTACTAGGACTATAACTTTTGATTCCACATGTTTCCCCCAGGTAAAATAAAAAGCCTATACCCACCTTCCGTACTGGCACTGTACCAGCGGTGCTGCGGCTAATGTTGTGGGCTCCCCTCTATTTTTGATAGCCAGCCAAGATAAAGCAGAGCGCTGGGGGTTGCTGCCCATAACTATCTGTTTTACCCGTGCTTATTATAAAATTAGGGCAGGAGCCCTCTTCATTTTTTTTTTTATTTTTCATTTAGTTCTTTTTATATTAGTACAGCTGACTGACTGCGACCAATCACAGACTTCAGTACAGAGGGTGGGTAGCGGGGGGGCGTATATAGCAGTGTGACTGGAACCAATCACAGATGCTGGCACAAAAGTTGGGCGCGGAGGGCATGTATTGCAGTCTGACTGCAAGAAATCACAGATGGTAGCAAAAAGGGTGGGTAGCGGGGGGGGGGCTTGATAAGCAGTCTGACTGCTGGCACAGAGGGTTGGGCGGGGGAAGCAGGGAACATTCATGTAGTTTAATGAGCGGGCCAGAAAAGAGTCAGACTGCTATCTTATTGTTAGGAAAGCATGGTATATATAATTGTCCTGCTCTTACCTCCATTTTTCTTCCTTTGCAGCCCTCTAGCCCCTACAATGACCATTTTTTAGCCATTTTACAGCACAGAACTTCAGATCCCCATTAACTTGTATGGTGTTTGTTGCCTCGGGTTAAGTTCGGGTCAAGTCCGGTTCCCAAATCAAATTTTTTTAAACCGACCCATCCAACCCAAACAACCACAGGTCTACTCATCTCTCTCTATTCAGGAGCATTACAATGACACTGTTATTTTTAAGAGCACTGTGTCAGGATGTGCAGCATAAAAAATGGAGAAGATTAAAGTCTGAAGAGAGCTGTGGATGTCCAAAGGGATCATGGCATCTGGACCAGATAGAGACATAAGGGATGAGAACAACTTCAATAAGAGCAGATGTCACCTATAAAGTGTGTGGATGTAAATGTTTATTTATGATAGTGCTGTATTTGCTCTGCAGTCTGATGATGATGATTACTTGTAAAAATAACCTCTAGTATCTTCTTATTATTGTTAAGGACATACTAGGAACTAGGTTAATGTGATACCAATGTATATTGTATATTGTGGGGGCTGACCTGACATTGAAGCTGATCGATCCACTATGCTTGGGGCTGTATTTTTGGACTGCTGTTGGTACTGGTGATGTATTGCTGTACTGATAATGGTTTTTGTGCTGTACTACTTTATTAATGATAGTTCTGGTGCTGTATTCATGTACTGATGGTGGTGTTGATGATGTATTAATGTACTGATGATGGTTCTGGTGTTGTATTTGTGTATTGATGGGGATTTTACTGTTATACTCTTGGACTAATGGTGTTTATGGTGCTATATTCATGTGCTGATGGTGGTTCTGGTGCTATATAGGAGACATATTTAAGATTTAGATCTGTTCTTTATAGTGAAATGCTGTGGTATTGCAGTATATAGTATAAGCGATCGGATGAATGCAGATTCAAGAAAAGTTAGAATCGACCCTTCCCAAAGCAAACAATGATAAAAATGTACATCACAGGTGGTGGGGTAGCAGCACACCAGCTCTGTACATTGTATAGTGGCTGTGAATGTTACTGCAGGTCTCATTCGCATTGAAATGATACAAAGAATACTCTTACCCCCTGAAATAAATTATGGGTGTTTTTCTTTTCTTTTTTTAAGTAGGGGTTTGGTGGTCTTTAAATGATGAAAATAAAAATCATTAAAATTCCAACACACTCATCATTATAATTTTAATTATCATTTAATCCGCCACCAAGGCAAATCCTACTCATTTACACTGCAGCCATGAAATGTATATTTTATAAGTTGGCTTCCTACGGCTTTCCAGCTCACCTGCGTGAGATAGCTGAGTCAGAGAGCCTCGTTATAGAGCCCCCCTACCTCCGTGTCTGTCATGCCTCGAGCCCCCATCCCCTTCCCACATCATCATACAACTGTCAGCCTCACAACACCCTCCCACCGATCAGGAAAAGACGGATTTACTGTTGATAATACAAGCAGCAGACGCTTTGTATTTTTACTCCACTATATTCTACATGAGTCAAACGTTGTGGCAGCCAAGATCCCGCTCCCATGGATAATGATGATGATGATGTGGGTGCAGGAGGGGGAGTGAAGGGGGCTGTCAATTCATGCACCATCTGGAAGGATTTTATTTCTTGAGGATGCTCTCACACGTGTCCTTTTTTTTTTTTTTTTAATCCACTCCCAGTTTCTTATTCTTTCAAAAACTGAATAAAAATAGGAAAGTGCCCTAATACAAACACCATACAGGCCACGTGCCGATGCCATTTTATTTTGTGGTGTTTTCCCATCGGTGAAGCGGGATCCTAAGGTGGGTGCAGGAGTATCGTTGACACCAACGTTAACTGAGACATTTGCTTGAGTAGCTATAATTGGATTTAACGTCTCTCTGCTATGCAGTCCAATTACCAGCCAATCATCAGATTTCAAGATATTAAAAAGCTCATTCTTGCAAATTAACA
Organism: Anomaloglossus baeobatrachus; assembly: GCF_048569485.1. Taxonomy (NCBI): domain Eukaryota; kingdom Metazoa; phylum Chordata; class Amphibia; order Anura; family Aromobatidae; genus Anomaloglossus; species Anomaloglossus baeobatrachus. Next base: position 491,621,417 of record NC_134357.1, read on the forward strand.
ACTTGAATGAACCGGGATTTTAATGGATTTAAAGGGCTGCTTTAAAGTGATGGTATATCACTATTGGGGTCCAACTGATCCCAGGAATGAAGGGAGCTCCAATTCAGCACTGAGACTCCGTTAGGCCTCCTTCACACAACTGCGTCTCCGGTACATGTGACATCCGTTTTCACATGTACCGGAGAAATGGACTGACATAAACCCATTAATATCAATGGTCTTGGTTACACATCCGTGTTTTCTCACTGGACCATGTGTCTGTGTGATGCAGAAGTGCGTCCGTGTGTTCCACATGACGAAATGTCCATTTTTTTCTGGCAGCACGGGTGTCCCATGGACCGCACACTGATGTGATCCGTGTAGCATCAGTGGGACACGTAGCGGAGAAAACACAGGTCACATAACAATAGAGAATTTTTATACGTACTTGTCTCCAGTGCTGCCGTTACTTCTGGGTCCCGCTCATTATGCTCATGCATATTCACTGCACTGACCATGGACCCAAAAGTAACAGAAGCGCCAGAGACAGGTAAGTGTACAAGTTCATGCTGTCCGTGTGCTATCCGGATGTCACAGAGATAGCACAGGGACAGCACACAGAATACATAAACGGACACACATATGCACCTTCATGACAGACTCTGCAAAATGTTCGTGCTTTGCACGTATGTGTGAAGGAGGCTCTAGGCAAACTTTGCAAACATGGCACAAATTTTTCCATGTTTTGTATAGATTTTGATGCAGATTTTGAACATTTTTCTCCATTTCCATTGTACAGGGTGAAATCTGTCCTGAATAACTCATGGTAACCCACTGTGGATAGTTTTGAGAATTGTACTGTAGGTTTAAATTAATGAATGAGTGTCCCTTCCTTCCTTCCTTCCTTCCATTTTCTCTTTTTCTTCCTTAGTCCTTTCCTTCCCTTTTCTCCTTTTCCTCCTTACTTCCCTTCCTTCTTCCCTAAACACTGGATAAGAATTGGGCAGTATGGAGGTAAAGGGATCATATTAACCATTTGCAGGAATGGTAGTGATCAGCACTGAAAATCTGAAAATTGAGGAAGAATTTTGCTGGATGAATGTAGTCTGGTTAAATTAAATGGCAAGTGCATTTTCATTCATTCATTCATTTGTACCAATTTGATTTATATCTGAAATCTAAAGATTGGGTGACAGTTGCTTCATTTATTAAGCTGCTTATTTTAAGCACTCGTACCAACTATATTATTAGTCATCTGAAATCTGAAGAGTGGTTTTAGGGGTTATTTAGTTTCACCCCACCAATCTTACACTTACCTTTTCCTAAAATTACATCCCAACATCAATCACACAACCCAGGTACATAATATCCTTCAATCACTTGTTCCTTCCTTCCCCTTCCCTTCATCCCTTCCTTCCCTCATTCCTTCCTTTCTTTTTTCCCTTGTTCATTTAATCTTTCCCTCTCTTTTTTCCTTACTTCCGCTTGTCCTTCATTCTCTTTCTTCCCTTATTCCGACATCCCTCCCTTCCTCTCTTCCTTCCTTCTTTCATTTCCCTTCCCTTGTTCCTTCCATGTCTTCCACTCTTCCTTTCTCACTTCCTTCCCTCCTTCAACTCTTCCTTTTTTTTCCCTCATTCCTTCCTTCACATTACTTCCTTCCCTAATTTCTTTTTTCCCTTCCTTCTATTATTTCTTCCTTTCTCTCTTCCTTCCCTTCCTTCATTCCCTCATTCTATCCTGCCATCATTCTTTCCTCCTTTCCCTTCCTTCATTCCTCCCTTCCCTCCTTCCTTCCTCCCTTCCCTTATTTCTTCCTTCCTCCCTTCCCTTCCTTCATTCTCTCATTCTATCCTTCCTTCCTCCCTTCCCTTATTTCTGTCTTTCTTCCTCTCTTCCTTTATTCCCTCTTTCTATCCTGCCTCTTTCTTTCCTCCTTTCCCTTCCCACCCTTGTTCCTTCCTTTTTGTCTCTCTAAAGAAGGCTATTGGTTTTCTAGAGTAACCCCTGGTCTGAGGCCCATATGCAGCCCACTATACCATTCTGTGCGGCCCCTAGCCCCCTGGATACAGATATACTTTTCTATGTATGGCCACTCACTTGTAGCTTCAATGTCAAGGAGAAAAGGAACAGCACAACCTCAAAAGAAGAAACATACAAGTGCTATTGGCTCACTGTGTAATCATCTTTCGTGTCCCCATACATAAGCAGAATGACCTCTTTACACATGGGCTTTACCATGGGTAAAAGACCTCTGTACATTTAAAACTTATTAAAGTTTTAAGCTTTAATATGAAAGGTAAGAGACATAAAAAATAGAAAGGACCCAACATAAGGTGACGCAAAAGCAAAGACATACAAAATAGAAAGGACACAACATAAGGTGACGCAAAAGAAAAGACAAACAAAATTGAAAAGACACAACATAAGGTGACACAAAAGCAAAGACATTCAAAATAGAAAGGACACAACATAAGTTGAAGTACGAGCAAAGACATACAAAATAGAAAGGACACAACATAAGGTGACGCTAAAGCAAAGACATACTGTCACGCTCCCGGTGTCCCGGCATCGCTCCTTACCCACTGATCCGGTCTCAGCGTCATGACGCCGCTGCGTACCCACTGATCCAGTCCACGTGCTCACCGATCGCGGCCGCTGCTCCCGCTCGTTCCCCTCTGCGTCCCTCGTGCTCGCTGCTCGGTGGTCCAGCCGGCCTCCTGTGTTTGCCTCTGGCTCCCGGGCTTCATGCTTGTGTATTAGGGCGGGGCTGCGCTCACTCACCTTGTCTTATAGGCCCAGCATCCCTGGAACAGGATATGGCGGATACAGGTGCAGGGTATATAAGACTTCCCTTTCCAGGTGGGCGGTGCCTGATCAACGTGTTCCCAGAGCTAGGTGCTCAGGTCCCCTTGTGCTTTGTCTCTCCTTTAACACTGTCTCGTCCGCAGAGTCCGTCCGCTGATCCTGACTGCTGATTCCCCAGGAAGTCTCCCGGTGACTGTCTGCTGAGGATCCCGCCATCTACCGTCAGCCTGAACCCGTCACCGATCCCCGACTTCACCTGGTACACCAGCCTTCACGTCTCGCTGGACCTGGACCCCGTCTGCGGTTCCTACCCGGAACCTATATCTGGTTCCAGTCATCCGTCTGGCCTCCGGTGCTCGTTGGACTCAGAGACATTCCCGTACAAGATCCCTGAAGGACTCTGATCCCGTACCCCTAGTGTTTCGGCTATCATGCATCTAGGCCCTCTGGTGGGGTGATCGGACGGTCCCTGTATAGGGGTTAGATCCGGGTTGCCTCACTATGGGAGTCCGGTGCACGGCCCAGTGAATCCACCTCCAGGACGTAACAGATTGATCAGGCCATAGATTGCGCCGGAACACTGGCGTCCCAGCTGGCCGAATTGCAACAAGAGCTGACACGAGTGCACGAAACCCAATCTCGCATATTGGCTTTTCTGAATTCAGTGGACACCCGTCTGCATACTCTCCAAACAACCGTCATGTCCCGGTCGGACCAGAACACGGCAGCGGCTTCCATAGATGCTTCCTCTTCAACCTCGAGACTCCACCTAGCTTCTTCGCCCCGGTACGCCGGGGACTCCAAGACCTGTAGAGGTTTTCTAAATCAATGCTCGCTGCATTTCAAGTTGCTTCCACACCTCTTTGTTTCTGATCAAGCAAAGGTGGCCTTTCTGATGTCCCATCTGGAAGGTGAAGCATTGGCCTGGATAAACCCCTTGTGGGAGAACGAGGATCCGGTGACTACCGACATCCGGGAATTCCTTCAGGCCTTCCGTAACACCTTTGATGAACCCGGATGCACCACCGAGGCCACCTCTTTGCTCTTCTGGCTATGCCAAGGAACGCTAACGGTTGGCCAGTATGCCATCCAGTTCCGTACGCTTGCCTCTGAGTTAGGATGGAACAACGAGGCATTGATGGCAGCCTTCTGGGAGGGCCTCTCCGGCCGCATCAAGGATGAATTAGCCGGTCGTGATGTTCCTCGTACCTTGGATGGTCTGGTCTCTCTAGCAACCCGGATTGACCTCTGCTTTCAAGAACGGACCAAGGAAGCCATCCGTGAGAGCAGACTGGTACGCCCTGTTCCTACTCCGAAGACCCCCGCTCCCCCACAGTTCATCTCTTCCGATCTGGATACTTTTGAACCCATGCAAGTGGATCGTCTGAGTCAAGCTGCACTACGCCGAGCAGAGCGGCTTGCTAAGGGTCTATGCCTCTATTGTGGGGATAACACACACCTGATCCATTCCTGCCCGGAGAGGCCGGAACTCCCAGGTCTAGGGTTGGTGGGAACGGCCACCCTAAGCGCTAAGCCCCTCTCGTCCCCGGTCACGATGACCGTCCAAGTGACAGTAGAGGAGTGCCTGTTCACTGCGGAGACATGTTTGGATTCTGGTTCTGCGGGCAATTTCATCCAACAGGCTACGGTGGACAAGTACCGGATACCTGTCATCCCGCTTTCAAAACCCCTTGTGATTGCTTCCGTGGATGGAAAACCCCTATCTGAATCTGTGTTGTTTATTACCAAACCCGTGGAACTCCGTATTGGTGCTCGGCATACCGAAAAAATTGCCCTATATATCCTCCCAAAACTGGCCCATTCACTCCTGCTGGGTCTGCCCTGGTTACGAGTACATGAACCTGTCGTCAGTTGGAGCTCTGGAGCAATTATTCGTTGGGGCCCGTCTTGCCACGAGAACTGTCTACAGTCTGTATGGCCCGTCCCTCAGTTACTGGCACCGGAGTCCTTCATTCCAGTGGAACAAGAGGAAGAGACGAATCAGTCCATCGTTTGTCCCAGTAAAGGCATTCTGGTGGCATCCGTCACCATGGCACAGATTCCTCCTGGAAAAACCTTCGTCACGGAGACTGATAGACTCCAGGTCCTTCAATGGGGGCATTCTTCGAAAGTGACCGGCCACGCTGGCCAGAAGAAAACCCGGAGTGCTATTGTTCATCACTATTGGTGGCCATCTCTCCGTCAGGATGTCATCTCCTTTGTCTCAGCTTGTCCGTCCTGTGCCCGCAACAAGGACCCCCGGCGGCTACCCTCTAGTTCTTGTGTCCCTGCTGCCGATGCACTCTCCACAGATTTCTCCTAAATCGGAGTGCTGTCAAGACATCCTTGGAACGTGCCTCTCCTCGGGTGGACATTGCTGCTCCTATGCTGCGCAGACTCCCGGCCCAGCTGCGGGGAGGGGGGCGTGAGGGGGGGTACTGTCATGCTCCCAGTGTCCCAGCACCTCTCCTTACCCACTGATCCGGCCTCAGCGTCACAACGCCGCTCCGTACCCACTGATCCGGTCCACGTGCTCACCGATCGCGGCCGCTGTTCCCGCTCGTGCTCCCCTGCATTCCTCGTGCTCCCTGCTCGGTGGTCCCTTCGGCCTCCTGTGTTTGCCTCTGGCTTCATGCATGTGTATTAGGGTGGGGCCGCGCTCACTCACCTTGTCTTATAGGCCCAGCATCCCTGGAACAGGATATGGCTGATACAGGTTCAGGGTATATAAGACTTCCCTTTCCAGGTGGGCGGTGCCTGATCAACATGTTCCCAGAGCTAGGTGCTCAGGTCCCCTTGTGCTTTGTCTCTCCATTAACACTGTCTCGTCCGCAGAGTCCGTCCGCTGGTCCTGACTGCTGATGCCCCAGAAAGTCTCCCGGTGACTGTCTGCTGAAGATCCCGCCATCTACCGTCAGTCTGAACCCATCACCGATCCCCGACTTCACCTGGTACACCAGCCTTCACGTCTCGCTGGACCTGGACCCCGTCTGCGGTTCCTACACGGCACCTGAATCCGGTTCCAGTCATCCGTCCGGCCTCTGGTTCTCGTTGGACTCAGAGACATTCCCGTACAAGATCTCTAAAGGACTCTGATCCCGTACCCCTAGTGTTCCGGCTACCATGCATCTAGGCCTTCTGGTGGGGTGATAGGACAGTCCCTGTATAGGGGTTAGCTCCGGGTTGCCTCACTAGGGGAGTCCAGTGCACGGCCCAGTGAATCTAGCTCCAGGACGTAAGACATACAAGATATAAAGGACACAACATAAGGTGACGTAAAAAGAAAGACATACAAAATAGAAAGGACATAACATAAGGTGATGTAAAAGTAAAGTATTAAAAAATAACACTAGGGTCTCTTCTGCTACCAGGAAAAAGATGCAAGCACCATGCTAGACTATGACACTATAAACTAAAGGGGTACAGATTTTGTCCTGGTCTGTTCGTCATCTATTGTAGTCACAGACACTCACTCTTTGAAACCCGATGTAGTTTATTCAAATGTTGGTCTACAAGCAGAGATTTCACATATTGTGCTCCAAAAGTAATACATGTGAAAATTTCTAAACTGGAGTAACGTAGCGCAAAACAGAAAAAAAATGGCAGAATCTGAGGAATTCAGGGAATTTTACAAGGAATTTCTCTTAATTTTTTTGAGCAAGTGTCAGATTTTCTCTGGTCTCCATCACCAAGGACCCCAAACATGCAATATTTTTTCATTACATTAAGGTATTGGTAAATTCAATTAATGTATGCATTGCTTATTGATTGATTCATTCATTCATGTTTACTGCCTGCAGAAATCTGAAGTCTAGGTGAAGTTTAGCGTTTAAAAAAAAAGGAATTCAATTGATATCTTCTTCGTTCATTCATTCGTTCGTTCATTCAATCATGTTAACCATTCATAACACACGTGTGACTCAAATCTGTTCGCTATTGGACAAGAATCAGCCATTACAGGGATAAATACTATGAATGAATGAATAATTTAAAAAAATGCATTCCCAGCTCACAAATCCAGTCATTCATTTTACACACTTGCGTCCTTTAGATTTTTCAATGCCTGAAATCCGGCCATTTAGAGACAGTCTCGGGAATAAATCCAATGAATGAATCCCATACTTCCAGTAGATATTCACATCTTTGGGAGATTCCAGAAAATGGCCATGTACTTAACGCCCTGGGGAGTTGTCCAATGGCCATCAACACTTCATCTGTTATTACATCCCCTGCGTTCACTTAACCCATAATTAGACATCAGTATATTGATGGATGGAAGGATATTTGGAGGATTGAGGTGACCTGAACCTCACTTATTAATATAGAATATGTTTTTGGCATTTATCTCACATAGGGCAATACAGTATTTATTGCAAATTGGTATTATATGGCCATCATAGTGGCAGCTTCCATCAGTGGGGCCATAAATCTCTACAGCAAAAGAAATCAGGACGTTTTCTTGGGTTTCTTCCCACATTCCAAAAATATTTGGCTTCCTAAGAAATTGTTAGTATGGATGAAATTAGATTGCACTGACTTTGTACTGCGCTGCAGTATACGTCTGTGCCATATAAGAAACAAGAATGACATTTTTCCACCGTATACCCATTGTCTTCAGCTGTTCGACACGCCGCAGCTTTCTTTTCTTATCGATTCATTGACTGAAAGCAGAAACGTCTCCGGAATAAACTTTACGCCTCGTTCTGTATTGCGGCGTTTTGAAGACTATCGGCCATTTATATTTGTACTCGCTGTGCAAGAAAAAAAAAAAAAAAGGAAAGCGCAAGCTGCTTTAATTCTGCTGGAATCCCATAACTATTTACTGACCAGATGCTTTTTTTTAAAGCATGGGAATTGTAGTAAAAAAGGCACTATTAATAATAGGAATTGGAAGGACCATGTGTATTCTGCTCATTAAGCGCTAATTAATGGGTTTTTAATGGCTCCTATTCTTTGCTCCTGTCGCTGCCAAAGACACATTACAGTCATTAAGGGGTTAAAGTTGTGTGTGCCTGTCACAACACAATTATAAAGGAATTCCTTCCTCCCTGTGAGGCTGAGCCTCCTCCCCACACTATATAAAGGGCTGGCACTGCAGCAGGGTAATCACTCAGCGGACAGCTCCTGGTGCTGAACACCATAGACAAAGCCATCAGTGCCCCAGCACTACATACACTCAAGTAAGGGACTTCACCGAAGACCAAGCCATGATCACAGGAGCTTGTTGGAGATGTTTACTCCTCTCCTTTTTTTTTCTAACTGGGTCTGCTCAGAATTTTGCACAAACGAGGTTTATCTGCACTTCAGTGCCTGTTGACATGGATATGTGCACTTCGTCAATGCAGAACAGTGGTCCAACAGAAGACCTGAAGACCACCATCTTACAACTGAGAGAGACGGTCATCCAGCAAAAAGAGACTATCATGAATCAAAAGGATACTATCAGGGACCTGACAGGCAAACTGGCAAGGTGTGAGGGGCAAACAATTTTGGAGATCCCTCCTAGCGAACCCAAAGTTGGAGCCCCAGGTTCCAGGAAAAAAGAAACAGGGACTACCAAAAACACAATGGGTGATTTGTCCAGAACCCCTACGGCTGAGACACTCACTCAGCTTGGGCAGACACTACAAAGTCTGAAGACCAGGTTGGAAAACTTGGAGGTGAGTCTGACTCTTGATTACGTAATCACTCAATGGTCAATATGTGGTATTGACGATAGGGTTGTACCTAATCTACGAGTTTACACAGATGAGTCCATCTTTAGATTGTACCTAATCTACAAGCCTACACAGATGAATCCATCCTGAGATTGTACCTAATCTACGAGTTTACACAAATGAGTCTGTCCTTAGATTTTAGCTAATCTACAAGCCTATACAGATGAATCCATCCTTAGATTGTTCCTAATTTACGAGCATACACAGATGAGTCCATCTTTAGATTATATCTAATCTACAAGTTTACATAGATGAGTCCATCCTTAGATTGTACCTAATCTACAAGCCTACACAAATGAGTCCATCCATAGATTGTATCTAATCTACAAGCCTACACAGATGAGTCCATCCTTAGCTGTGTAAATTCGCAGATTAGATACATTCTAAGGATGGACTCATCAGTGTAGGCTCGTAAATTGGGAACAATCTACGGATGGACTCAGCTGTGTAAATTCGCAGATTAGATACATTCTGAGTCCATCCGTAGATTGTTCCCAATTTACGAGCCTACACTGATGAGTCCATCCTTAGATTGTACCTAATCTACGAGCCTACACTGATGAGTCCATCCTTAGATTGTACCTAATCTACGAGCCTACACTGATGAGTCCATCCTTAGATTGTACCTAATCTACGAGCCTACACTGATGGGTCCATCCCTAGATTGTACCTAATCTACGAGCCTACACTGATGAGTCCATCCTTAGATTGTACCTAATCTACGAGCCTACACTGATGAGTCCATCCTTAGATTGTACCTAATCTACGAGCCTACACTGATGAGTCCATCCTTAGATTGTACCTAATCTACGAGCCTACACTGATGAGTCCATCCTTAGATTGTACCTAATCTACGAGCCTACACTGATGAGTCCATCCTTAGATTGTACCTAATCTACGAGCCTACACTGATGAGTCCATCCTTAGTTTTGCTCTTGGCTCCAGAGATCAATGTTTCAAGAAGACCAGCTTTGAAAAATAAAATTGTATTACTCTGTTGGGAGCTGTTTACGCCATATGTGTCGGCTTCATAATGAGAACTTGTAATGAAATTTGGGGAAAGGTATGGGTGAACACATCTGTATTTGTGGAGAGCACCCTCTGCTAAAAGAACTGGGCATGCATTGGGTAAACGGCCACTGGTAAGAACTCGTTCCATTGCAGTCCACAGCTCCTCAAAGTCAATAAGCTGGTAATGAGCTGTTTAATTAAGGAAGTGTCATGTTATTGATACTTGTGACAATCCACTTACTGACGCTTGACATTGCACCTTGCAGCAGTACAGCAGAGGCAACGCTTCTGCCCAAGCCACGAGCCTGAAGGATTTGCTGCAAACCAAGATAGATGACCTGGAGAAGCAAGTTCTTTCCAGGGTGAACAACCTAGAAGAGGGTAAGGTGAACCTGAAGAATGAGACCGAGCTGAGGGGAAAGATTGAGAGTGCCCTGACCTCCCTCCAGCAGAGGATCACAGACTTGGAAAAAGGTGATGGGACAAACTTAGAGATATGAGGGTGCCATTGTGTTCTCCAGATGAGCATTATCGTGATGCTCAAGCTCACCCATAGGTCATCCAGACATGGTTGGACTGGTTGGTGAGAATGTATTGGACTGTTGCATAAAACCATCCCTGGTGCCAACTTGTGCCTTGATATGTAGATGGATTATAAAGAGATTGCCAGTCATAGAACCATCTACGATATGTTATGTTTTCCATATAACGATCCACTGATGACGTCACCCACTTTTGGTGTTTTGGGTGACCACAAAAGCCTGGACAGGCCGTCAAGAATAGGAGACTTTACGCCATGTAAAAATGAAGATGGATTTGTTATTTTGTTTTACGCTGGTGATATAGACATATTTGATAAGGTTGGCACCAGTGCCCCCAATCCCACAATCGCCAGATGTCCTCCCATGTCTGATCTCATCCTTGCGGTTTGTTATGCAATCTCCCGAGCCCACGACCTGCATAGAGCACCATTCTTGTATTCTCATTGCAGATGTGTTCTCAAATCTAGGTGACCTATGCAGGATTAGCTCTTTCAGCATTTTTATCCTCCTAGACCACAGTTTGCTTTGTATTTTCATCCATTCAAGCTGCTTTTTGCCACACGATGCCAGCAGAATATTGATCAGTGTTTGCAATCGGTTGTTTTACAGCATTGTAAAGTCTACAACCCAAAGCACTTCTATACTGTCTAGTATTAAATGTGATTATGATCGTTGCTGCCTCGCTAGCGCCCCCTGCTGCTCATAAGAAAACATGGAAAGATTTCACCGGACATTTTTTTTTATCTAATCTTAAACTGGTTACAAATTCTAAATTTTTTGACATTTTTTTTACAGGTCAAAAGGAAAACAGACCTGCAGACAAGTTCCAGCTCACGTTCCCTCTGAGGACTAACTACATGTATGCCAAAGTGAAAAAGAGCCTACCGGAAATGTATGCGTTCACCGTCTGCATGTGGCTGAAATCCAACGCTTCCCCAGGTGTTGGCACCCCATTTTCTTACGCAGTGCCTGGCCAAGCCAATGAACTGGTGCTTATCGAGTGGGGGAACAACCCAATGGAAATACTAATTAACGATAAGGTACTAAAAACACAAATGAGAAAAAAACTAAAAAAAAAAAAAAAAAGTATTATATTTCACTTTTATCAAATATTTTTTTTTAAATATTATTAGTAATATATATTTTTTATAGGAATAATTATGTTTATTTCATATTATTAGTAGTAATGTTATTTTTAATAATTATAATTTTCTTTATTTTATTCTATTATTATTAATCAAATATTTTTAAACATTATTATTAGTAGTAATATTTATTTAATATTAATAACTGAGTATTTTATTTTATATTATCAGTAATATTATTTAATTAATGATCATTTTCTTTATTTTATACTATTATTATTTAACAAATATTTTTTGTATTATTAATATTAATAGTAATATTTAATACTAATAACTATATATCTTATTTTATATTATTTATATTATTAGTAGTAATATTATTTATAATAATGGTAATAATAATTTACAACATTTTCTATTTTATACTATTATTTATCAAATAATATTTTTCATTATTAATAGTTATATTTAGTTACTATTAATAACTATATCTATTTTATATTATTAGAAGTCATATTATTTTTAATTAGCATTTCCTTTATTTTATACTCTTATTATGTATTAAATATTATTTTTTTAATTATCATTAGTTGTAATATGTATTTAATATTAATAACTGTGTATTTTATTTTATATTATAAGTAATAATTTTTATAATTTTTAATAATTATAATTGTCTTTATTTTCTACTATTATTTTTATTATTATTACTATTATTATTATTATATTAGTAATATATTATATGAGTACAATACAAACAATATATTATTTCAATGTCATTGCATATCATTATTTCTGCTATTGCAACATACATTATATTGCCACCTAAAGGCCATAGGGTGTACTACAGTCCAAAAAATGTAATTGTTTCTGTTGGTACAACTCTTCAAAAATTAACCCATTTGTGACTTACACTAATACATATATTGATATGTATATTATATATAGGATGATTTTTTGTTTTAAATACCATCCAAAGAGGTGAAATGATTGTGTAGATTGACAGCTGGGATAACATCTGCTTTATTTATGATCACCATTCACCTATGCTATGTCATTAGACCTCATTGTTTCTAAAGATGTATTATTACCATGGCTGCACATTGCTCAGAAGGCGCATCTTCTATTCTTCAGGTGGCAAAACTGCCCTTTGTGATCAACGATGGTAAATGGCATCACATCTGCATCGCCTGGACCACAAGAGATGGAGTGTGGGAAGCCTATCAGGATGGGGTATTACGGGGAAATGGCGAAAATCTGGCTCCTTATCACCCTATCAAACACCAGGGAGTGCTGGTGATAGGCCAAGAACAGGTAATTACCACTTATTTTTTTAGATGATGTGGAAAGTTCCAAACACAATGCAATACGTGACAAGTCATATATATCACTAAAGGCTGGAAAGTTGGGCTTCATCTTTAATATAAATGTGGCTTCATAAAGATTTGACAAATTAAATAATAGTTCCAGTTGTATCACTTGAATGTGTATAAAAGGCATATCCATCATTAGTATAGGGAAGGATTCTTTACAGTAAGAGAATAGAATGATCTTATCTATATCTGTACCATCTGTAGTCAAATCAATCACAAAATTCCTAAACGTTCTAGACATTTATCAAGACATTAAATTAGAATGAATTTGAGGCAGGTGATATACTCACCCTTGTGGGGTCAAGAAAGTTTTTTTGGCTCTATATTACTGTATCCAATATGGTTAATATTACTGAAAATTTGTAGCTCAGCTCAAAGCGAGATATTTTAATACTTAGTTGAAGAACATGGTTGTCATTCCTCTGCCACCCAAGTAGAATCTAAGCTTTAAGATCTCTGTGTCCCCTGATGTATATTGTGTGAGATTGTCATGGGCCTCATTATTCTTTTTTATTGGATTGGTTTGGCGAGAACAGGGCACAGCATTAAATCCTTAAATATGTGTTCCCATCTGGCGCCCAAACTATTTGGAAAAACGTTCCCCTGACATGAGATGGCCGATACAAAGTACATGTAGTGGTGTCAGTGGAGAGATGACTATGATTGTGCAAAGCTCCCTCCATGGGGATGTATATTTGGTAGCCGAGGTGGTAGTGATGACATATTCTGTAGATATGCCATAACGAAGGCTCGTTGGATGGTTTAAGTGTTCCCTCGATTGGCGTAAATCACTCCCAAAATGTCATTCACTGAGTGCAAAAAATCTAATGCTTTTGTGGCAGAGCTGAAAATGTGCGCATGCGCAGAATGTTTGTCCTTGGGCAGAGTAATCAGTTTTGAGCCAGTTTTACGCATGTCTCCCGATGACACAAAATTGTGTTGAGAACCTGCATGTGGTGGACCTGCAGTGATTGCTTTACCCACATCAGCGAAAATACACCACACCGGGGGCGGACATATCAGTGGTGCAGCCGCACAAGGGCCCATGAGGTTGGGCGCCCATTAATGCCTCCAAAGCAGCTGGAATTGTGCATCATGATAAGTTATTGGACTGAAAAGGGCCCATATACTGTTCTTGCAAAGGAGCTTTTTTCTGTCTTTGTCCACCAGTGCACCACACATATAGCAGATCCGATGACATATTAGAGGGTCTGGAACCAACACATGCGCAGACTTAAACAAATTTATCTGCCTACCTAAGGGCATAATGGTTTTTTTAAAGGGAACCAATCACCAGGATTTTCATATATAACCTAAAGCCAGTGCTATACTGGCCCTATCAGGCCGATTCTATACATACCATTAGTGGTCAGCTCGGATGTTTAAGTTTTGAAATCCAAGAAAGTGAAGTTTATAAAATCATCAGCTGCTTGAGTGACAGCAGCTGAAAACCAGATAATATCTGGGGGGGTATTCATACTTATCTCCTCCCCCTGTTAGAATTAGCATAAGTGTTGTACAATCGATTAAAATTTTGACTTGCAGGAACTGTGCTGAGGTCATATCCATGTGACCAGAAAGGGTGGGATCTCAGTCAACAAAGCTGATTCCAGGAAGCAACATTTTTCTGTTGACGGAGGCCCCGCCCCTTCTGGTCACATGGGTATGACCTCACCACAGGTCCTGCAAAAGTCAAAATTTAAGTCGATGGAATAATACTTATGCTAATTCTAACAGGAGGAGGGGATAACTATGAATACCCCCCAGCTATTATCTGATCCTCAGCTGCTGTCACTCACGAAGCCGGTGATTTTATTAACTTTACTGTCTTGGATTTCAAAACCTAAACATCTGAGCTGACCACTACAGGTATTTAGAAGATCAGCCTGGCTTTATGTAATATACGAAAATCCTGGTGATTGGTGCGCTTTAAGCTATTTTACAGACACAGAGTGGTCTGCAGATTGATCAGGATACATATATGTCCGGATACGCCCAGTGATTTTTACATGTGGCACAGGAGGGTTTTTTAAGTTCTTTAGTAAATAGAAGCAATATCCATCATTTGGTGACATGTCCAAATAATTTTCATAAATGATTTTCTGATATAACACATAATTTTTCTTTTTCCTTACTCCACAAAGGACACCCTAGGAGGGGGGTTTGATGCCACTCAGGCTTTCGTCGGGGAACTGGCCCATTTCAATATGTGGGATAGAAAGCTGACAGTCGGAGAAGTCTACAACCTGGCAACTTGCAGCAACAAAGCACTGACTGGTAATGTCATAAGTTGGGCAGAGACCAACATTGAAATCTTTGGTGGTGCCACCAAATGGACATTCGATGCATGTCGCCAGATCAACTGAACAGATTGCCGATTTGGATTTCATTTCTTAGCTTCAAAAAAAAGATATCATCAGCGTCATCCTGCACCTGCCTTTCAAGCGAGGGCTCATCAGCCACGAGGGTGTGTTTATTTCTGATTGTTTGTTTTCATTTTCGAAAGAGAAAAACTCTTCACTTCTTTTCACCATCAATCACACTTTCACGCATCTAGGAGCGAACTTTCAGTGATCCGTCGGGAAGGCACGCAAGGAGATTTCAGTCGGGAAGAATTCTTTTCTTTTCTTTAGAGAGATTTCACTTTTTTTTTTTTTTAAGGAAGGTTTGGTTTTTACATTGCCAACTGGGTTTAACCCTTTTAGCTGCTGGAGGGATCTGCACAGTGATTGGTCCCGTGTGTCTCCAGCAGGGACGGGGTTAATCTTGAGTGCCTTGAGCTGGTACCGATATTCAGCACATTTTTTTTTTTCATCTTTTTTTTTTAGACTCCTCTACTCTATAAATGGTTTGTATTGATTTTAGGTGTTTGTTATGCCGTTCGGTTGAGGCAGTCCAGCTTTGTTTTTTTTCACGATCGTCTCATTTTTCTGATGACTGTCAGTGAAAAGCTTCACACAGTCCGGGAGTGGGGACCGACTAACTCCAGCAGATTCTATGAGCATGGCAGACAATACCGCAGCCCCCCTGTTGGAGGAAGGGGTGGCTCCGACAAAGTAGCATTTCTTTTTTTTTTCTGGAAATATCTTTTTCCTTTGTAAATATTTAATTTCCTTGCCAATGACGTTTCGCTCTCTGTTGTTTTTTTTTCTCCTTTCCAGCGTGCATGACCAACCTCCTTGCATTTGTTTTCATCCCCTTCCCCCGTTCCCCGTTCCGACACGTTTCGGTCTATGATTATTTCTGGAAAAATTAGGGGTTGATGCATCGTGAGCTTTGCAAAGACACAAACTAAGATTTGATAACGCGCAGCTTTCTTACGAGGAATCGTCAACTTTTCCAGGCGTTTGTTCTAATCATATTTTAACCCTTTGTATAAAAAAAATGGAAAAAAGAAAAAATGAGTGTAATTTTCATATGCTGGGGTTACTGAGTTCTTCTTATGTTTTAAAGCACTTTCACTACTAGCCATGATTAGGATTAATTCTCCCAGGCAAATATTTGTGTAGCCTGTCTTAAAATGTATCTAGGGCTTATGGAAAGGAGATTTGACAAGATGTTGCTCTTTAGGTTTTCTGTTTGGACCGTAAGGATGGATGAGTTGTCCAGGAATATGAAAACATGGATGCTTTTTTTTTCTTAAAAGAATAGCGCCACCACTGTCCCCAGGACATTTGTGGTATTGCAGCTTATTTCTCTATGTCAATGGAACTAAACTTCAGTACCACATACAACCTGTGGGCAGATATGGTATTGGTTTTCTAACTCTGGACGCATCCTTTAAGGCCTTCCTTAGAAAATCCAATGGCCGGCCCATTTTGCTACTTTCACTGTAGCTTTATTGCCACGTTTTCGGCTAGGATTTATACTTCTACAAAGTCGTAAAAGAGCCACTTCTTGTCATAGTTTGTCCTGCAGGTGGCCGATGCCTTAATGGAATTTAAGGGAAAAAAATTCTTGTATTTTTGCTTAATGGGATGGGACAAAGCAAGTATTATTTTGAAACTCGGTACAGAGGGGCAAACATAGAGGTGAGGGGGGCCTCATAGCCATAGCCACCAGAATAAAGGGACGCCCCAAATAATTCTCTTCTCCTATGTTTGCTCCCTTTGTAGGTTCCAATGCTCCTTGGGGGAGGGGCCAATTTGGATAGGTTGTTTCACCCCAGAACTCACACAGGGCCTCCCTCTTGGTACTCTCTTGTCCATATCTGACCACACCCTTGCAGTATGCTGTAAGGGAAGACAATAGCGCCCCCTTCTGTCAACGTAGCCACAGACAATCCCTAAGACTAAAGATGTCAAAAACAGATTTTTCCTTGTTGTATTTCAGACTTGCACTGAATCTAATACGCCTCTCTCAGGTACACGCCATTATATGATGGATGCTGTTTGAATGACAGTGTATTTTTGCCTAATTACTGTGTAAACGCACCCTTTAACCCCCCCCCCCCCCAAGGCCATACTTTATAATGTAACTATCGGGGGTAGTTCTTGTTTCTTGCCTCCGGCGGGTGTGATGCCCCCACAAGCCTTCCTCATTTTGATAAATCAGTGTTCTGTATCTGATTCTAGAAGAAAGTTTATTATATGTGATGTTGTATAAAAAAATAAAATAAAAGGATCTCTACGTAAATATATATATATAGAAAGGTGCATTCTGGGGCATTCAGACTTGGGCTACACTCCCTCACATTATTTAAAAAAAAAAAAAAAAAAAGAGAGAGAAATCTAGAGAAAAGCACTTATTTTCGCAGAATTTATATGTTTTCTATTTTAAACTATTTGGATACAGACTATAATCCTATAAAAATCTTCTTGCGCTATTTGGGGTAGTGGTCTGTACCCGATGAACCTTTTGCCACAATTTAAAATGCATCTGGGGACAAGTTGCAAACTGACCATTTTAGGTGCAAAAATTTGCAATTTGTTTTGAGCAGGTCTCTGTGTAGAACAGAGTATTTCAGCAACTAAGTCCAACCCTTTAACTAAAGAAGCACAACTCCCAATATATTAGCTGTTATAAGTAGTCTAGATTGAGTAGAAACAAGAACGAACGCAGGGAAAATGAATTAGATTGGTATCCACATCTAGACTTTTTGGGCAGAGCTTCACCAAGTGATACCAAAGGGCCACCAAAAATGTAATAGCTGGCTAATGTATACTAATGCAGTAAACAAAGGTTCGTCTTAAAGAAAAATATTTTATATTTATGTGTATATATGTATATATATATATATATATATATACATATATATATATATATATATATACACACACACTGTATCTGGACCCATTTAGGATGAGGTCATCAGTCTATATGATACCTATGAAATCTGGCCCATGGCACATACAGTAATAGCTAGCTAATGTATACTAATGCAGTAAATAAAGGTTTGTCTTACAAAAATATATTATATATATATATATATATATTATATCTATATATATATATATATATATATATATATATATATATATTTATTTATATATTCTGTATCTGGCCCCATTTAGGATGAGGTCATCAGTTTATATGATACCTATGAAATCTGGCCAATGGCACATATTGGGTGTAATGAGGATATGTTGATACGACTCTGCCTGGTTGTAGCAGCTTTTATGTAAGTGAGGTTGTCACGTAAGGATTTTCCATAATGCTTAACCTCCTGTTAGTGGTTTACCGGCCCTTTAAATCATTTGATAAGCACATAATGGAGGCCAGGGACAGAGCTCCTTCATTTATTCTTCCTTATATTCAATAAGGTTTCTTGTTAGAATATCCTTGGGAAGACTGAATACTGCACAAAATCAAAGCGCAAAATCAGGTTTTTAATTTAATGTAATATACCGGACCTCCCACTGATAAAGGGGTTTGGACAAATTCAGTATAAATTCCATGTTTTCACAGACCAAAGTTGTAAATTTGCCATAAACCTCGGTGTCATCCTCCATATTCTCTATATCTCTTTTGTTCTTTCCGATCTGTATTGTCCACCTATGACCAAGCCTTGTTTATTCTGTTTATGATAATTTTTTCCCCCTATTCTGCTTTTTTGTTCGATTTCACTGCTGAAATGGTTGACTTTATTTTTACACAATAAAAAGAGAAGAAGCAATCTGAGTTTATGACTTGTATTTTTTTGGGGGGATCAGTGAAAAAAGCATGTTCAGTGATATAAAGCTGCAGGAAAAAGGATGACGAAGTACATCAAGTCTCTGATTGGCATTGATTGAAGAGTTTAAAGGCTTTATAAAAAAATAATCACCACTCTTTTTTTTATCCTATGCAATCTTTTATTTTATCTAAATGGTGGAGAATATGGACACAGAATTTAATTGCTATATTAACTATACCCAAGCAACATCTACAACAATTTAGTATTAATATATGGATGTGTTGAATGCTGCAAAAACCACACAGCGACCAAAAGGGTTTTCCGGAACTTTAACACTGATTACCTATTTTTAGGATAGGTCATCAATGCGCAACACCTGACAGCCGAACAGATGTTCCCAGTGCCACCGCCATTGGCCGGAACTACTCAGTTTTGGAGCTGTACAGCAAAGCTCTGTCAATGGAATAGTGGCCGCAGTCGGGTGTTGCACATACGCCCCCTATAGGGGGTGGTGTGCAATACCCGGCCGCGGCCACTAGGAGTGGATGGAGCTGTGTTGTACAGCTCCACAACTGAGTTGTTCCACCCGGCAGCGGCACTTAGAATAGCTGATCCATGGGGTGCCAAGTATCGTACCCTCACCAACCATACATGGATGACCTATCTTACAAATAACCCAAAGAAAGGAATTAGTTTGATAGGGACCCAACAAAAAGAGGTCACCTTGCCGTTGGCTGTTGGGCTCACATAAAACTGACCATTTTTGTGTGCTATCACAATTTTTGCATGTTTTTCATAGCAGTCTATATTCCCATATTTATTGTTCCACATATCTTAGCACTACAGAGTGCAACTGTCTCCTTTTTTGTTGCTATCTTAAAAATAGGTCATCAATGTTAAGGTCTTGGACAACCCCTTTAATTCAAATAATTGGTGAACAATGTATGTATAGAAGTTACATTTTGGATCAGTTCTATTTTAATAGCATATTTATATTCTATAACGTTACAATACCAACACACTGACCAAATTGGTGCTGGTTTGGAAAGTAGCTCTTTTAAAAAAGAAACAAAAACACAGTAGTAATAAGTGGTGGAGAATGTGGGCACATAGTATAAGTCCTGATGAACTTTACCTACAGTATACAGATTTGACATCTATTTTGCCTTAGTATAGGAATACAGTCAATACCGAAATACCAACGCATTGACCAAAGTGGCAATATATTAAATCCCAAACAGCCCCTTTAGTTCAGGTAATTAGTAAAGAACATGGGTAAATAATATAGATCCTGGATCAGTTTTACCCACACAATGTCTGCACCTATTTTGAGTATATGGATGCAATTAGCACTACAAAACTAACGCATTGACCAAAGTGTTGCTGTTTATTTGTCTTATTATTGTCAACCTCTATAATGAATCTAACAGCTGGGTACAGAACTGCATCAGTTCTTTATTAAATGCATCCATGTATTAATACAGAATAGATAGAGATGCTGTTAATATTACAATACTAATTAATTGACGAAAGCGAAGCTGTTTTTAAAAGAAAACCCTTTGTTTTGTACATTTCGGCAATAGGTGGTGGAGAATTTCAGATCCTTAATACATTCCACCCTAACAGCATAGGTAATGTATTCTGTATTAATAGATGCAACCAGCACTGCAATATCAATTAATCCTTCAGAATGTTACATATTTCTGTATAAATTTGACCGAAAACTACATGGGATTTTCTAAAAGTATATAAAGAGAACCAAGTGAAACAAATGAAGTAAAATAAGGTAAATGACCCAATATAACTTCTGAGAGTTGCAAAAGTGTGTACATTTGCTTTCAGCATCCTGGGTGACACCCTTGGGCAGCAATAACTGCACATAAACATTTGTGGATATTGTTGATTCATCCTGCACATCGGACTGGAGGAATTTTAGCCTATTCCACCCAACAAAACAGCTTCACCTCTGTTATACTGGTGAGCTTTCTCCTATGAATGGCTCCCTTCAGGTGCCTTGATTTGGCCATTCCAAAATGTAACTGTAATGTTCTTTTACCATTCTTTTCTAGATCAAATAGCGTGCTTTGAGTCTTCATCATTCTACCCACAAACTCTTGAGATACAACTAATGAACAGATGTTCTAATATTTTAATTTAGAATTTGCTGATAAAATTTAGAAGTTATAGTTCCATCAATGACATCAAGCCGCCTTGGCACAGGTGCAGCAAAATAAGCCCAAACAATGATACTGCCACCATGCTTTACAGATGGTATGAAACCTTTATGCTGTAATGCTTTGTTTTTCTTTCTCGAAACATAATTGTTCTCATTTAAATAAAAAATCTGCATTTTAATCTAATCCATTGAAAAAAAAAAGTTCCAATAGCCTTTTGGCTTGTACTAGTGATCTTTAGCAAATTGCAGATGAGCAGCAATGTTCTTTTTGAAGTGGAAAGGCTTTTCTTCTTACAATCCTAGGATGTACACCATTGTTGCTCAGTGTCCTCCTGATGGTGGACTTTTAATACATTAGTTAATGTGAGAGAAGCCTTTTGTTGCTTAGAGTTTACCTTGGGTTGTTTTGTGACCATACTATTACACACCTTGTTCTTGGAGTGATTTTTGTTGGTCCTTGGGAAAGTACTAATTGTTTTGACTTTTCTCTATGTCTACACAATCTTTCTTACTGTGGATTGGTGGAGATCAAACTGTTTCGAGATTTTTTATAGCCTTTTCCAGTCTGACAAACATCAGCAACTCTTCTTTTGTGGTCCTGAGATGTTTTTGTTCATGTCATGATACACTTACACAAACATGTAAAGTGAAGATCAGACTTTGATAGATACGTGTTCTTTTAAATAAAACAGGTCACCCATTCACACCTGATTGTACTGCCATTGAAACACCAGACTCTAATATTACCTTCAAATTATCTGCTAATCTTAACTTCTGACATACTTTTGTCACTCCCAGAAATGTGATACTGGATCATTTTTTTCAAGACACCTTTATAAGTCCAATAATTTTCACTCATTTGTTTGGCTTGGTTCTCTTTATCTACTTTTGGAACTTGTGTGAAAATCTGCTGCAGCTTAAAGTCAAATGTATTCAGAAGTATAGAAAATTCTGAAGGGTTCACAAGCTTTCAAGGATCACTATATTTAAAAACATAATTTTAACCAGAGCCATCAGGGGATATTTGGTGCTACACCATATTTTCACTACAGTTTGAATAGCCATATTATGGGCTTTATGTGCAAATAATGGCGGAATTTACACTTTTCACCCCACTGAAAGTTAATATAAATTAATGTCAACTTTATAATCCTTCAAAATGCCATAAAAATATACCTTACTCCATATCTTGTGCAGTTAAAAAAAATCAACGATAGCTGATAAATCATGAAGATGCAAACATGGCAATATTTTTATTTTCCCAAATACTGTACTAAAATTGACTGTGTCCTAAAAGTTTTAGAGCAACTAAACTTTATTTTTACCTTTTTTTTCTCTGCCTTTGTAAAGTTATGAATTTTTGTAATAAATATCTTTTTTTCCTCCCTTCTGTGCTGAAAGTGATGACCTATCAGCCTAGTTTATTCTGATGGAGGTTGTTGCGTTCTCCATCCCCCTTACCGTTCCATGCATGTGCATGTGTTATGAAGATATTGTGTTTTAGGGACAAAGCATGTTGCTAATGTATGTGATAAACTTACTGCTGCTGCTAGCGAAGTATGGGTTCCCGATGTAGCAGAGCCAGAAACAGGTGCCAGCCGGCGCCAACTAGGGGTCAGGGAGGAGCAGCGTTAGATAAGATAGGGGGAAGAAGAGTGACAGGTGTCATGGGGGGCTTGGTTAGAGAGAAGGCCCTTGGGAGAGTCAGTTCTGCAGAAGGGTTCGAGGACTAATGACGCGTCACCGAGTAAGGGTCGGTCAACCCTGAGGTAAGCTCCTAAAGGTCCTGAGCTTACGGCTCACCCCGATGGGCTCAGGGAAGCCGTCAGACTTGACGGCTCATGGGGCCCAGAAGCGGACAGCAGTCAGAAGAAGAGTGGGGGAGCAGAGACTCAGGTGCTTGTCAGCTTGAAGACTAGTTCCAAGATAGCGAGGATAGGTCGAGTGAGAGTACCCCAAATAATCAGTGCCACAGGAGTGAGGCCATGTCTGTCATAATGTGAAAGAATAAACTGTTCAAGGTTTGGTTTGCCAAGAGTACTCTGGCGTGACATGTTTGTCTAATGCGTCTATGACAGGGATCGGCTGGGGGTGATGGACAACAACCCGACAAGAACCGGAAGTCACTCACACACTGACTCTCTTTGGCAAAGGAGGGCAGTGCCCCCACGGATCAACATCCACTTCATCCTTCACTGTTTTAGTAGCTGATTTGAGCTGTTCATCTAGGAAATATCCGTATTCCAAGAATGATGTTCTCTGCTCCTCGCCATAATGCTCACAAAGGGAATATGGTAGTATCTGGGTATGGGGGAGGGTAACGAAGAACATCACTATATATATATACCCACAAAAATGACTTGAACCCATATACTATGTTTTGAGCAATACATATGTGAGACAGAAAAGTTTTCGTTTTTGCCCCTACTCACACCTACAGGCACATGAGAGATCCCATACTCCCACAATTTACCCCTTTTATCTCCAGATTCTAATTGTAAATAATACTGCTACTGTTTTGTGTATGCAGCTCCGATGGAGAGCGCGGAGAGTGATGAAAGTAATACATGACGGTAGAATCAGATTACTCACTGGTTGTTTTTTTGTTTGTGGTTTGTAACCATAACGCGACATCGTTTTTAGGGATGATCGAATACCCTAAATATTCAGTTTGTGAATATTTGCTGAATAGGTCGCCGCTATTCGACTATTCGCCAATATTTGATGCACAATGTAAGTCTATGGGAAACCCGAATAACAACTATTCGGATCTATTCGGCCTTCCCATAGACTTACATTGCGCATCGAATATTCGTATAGCGGCGACCTATTCGTCGGATATTCGCGAAGCCGAATATTTGAGGTATTCGATCATCCCATAGGTGCTGCATACACTTGTTTTTTTAAACAAGTTGTTACTTATGAAATAAAATTGTTAAACCTTAAGATGTATACTGTTAATATTGTCTGTAGAAGGCCCCCAGCTTATCCCAGTGACTGGAGAGATGATTCAGTAAAATATTTACTTCTTACCCAGAACAAGAACATCCCTGCGGACTTTCATTTAGAAGCATCTTGAACTTCTTGCTCCCTCTGCTTTCATCTCCTTCTTCGTCCTTCAAGTCACGTGGATTTTAAGATGATTCTGGCTTTACACAGTGACATAACATCCAGTCTTAATTATTCTTAGAAAGACTTATTTTTTCCCATTTGACCTTGCGCAGTGTCTCTGGGGAATTGCTGCGAGAATTTTTTCATTTTGACATTAACTGTGTTATGTAAGGTGAGAACAGCGGCCTCATCCACCACAAAAACTGCTTCATTACTGAGAAATGAAGGTTAGATAGAAAAAATCCACATAGATGTGTAAAAGATAGATAGATTAGAGAGAGAGAGATGATAGAATAAATACTGTATGTAAATAAAAGTTAGAAAGGTAGATACATAGATTGAAATAACATAGAAAACGAATTTTTAAAACATATACATATATATATATATGAAACAAATAGAAAACCGAAAGATTTATCAAATATAGATAAAAGAAAAACAGAGATATAGATATTAGATGATAGACAGAAGACAGATTTATAAATGATAGATAGATAGAGGGTAGTTTTATAAAAGACTAATAAATATGAAAATGTAGACCAAAAGATTTCTACAATGTAGATAAAAGAAAAAAAAAAGAGATCTGAGATAAGATAATAGATGTTAGATAGATAGATAAATAGATACACAACAATTAAGTACATAGATAACTGTTCCTTGAAATCTCTGACAACTTCTATAATCAGTGGCGATACTATAGTCCAATTGGCTCATATGTAAAGTTTGTGCTTGGGCCCCTTCATCCCGGCATGTTGGTAAGATGTATGAGCTCTTGTAGCATTCTAAATCCTATAAAGATATATGAGTTGCCCATCCCTCCCCCTTCATTATGCAGCAATAATATCCCCCATTCTGCTTTACTAATGCCCCCCATCCTGGGTCACTAACTGATACATTTGTCCCCCATTCTGGTATATAAGTCTCCTATCCTGATATATATGTCCCCCATCCTAGGTCCCATAGTGGTAAATATATCCCCATCCTGGTACATATGTCCTAGTATATACTGTACGTCTTCCATTCAAGGCACCATACCGGTATATATGTTCCCTATCCTGGTATATATGTTTTCCATCTTGGTAAATATGGCTCCATTTTGGTTATATTTACCCTATCCTGGTATATATGTCCCCCATCCTGGTATATATGTCCTGCATCCTAGTATATATGTCCTTATCCTGGTATATTTGTTCCCCATCCTGGTTAGTATGGCCCCATCCTGATATATATGTTCTCCATCCTGGTATGTATGTTCACCATCCTGGTATATACAGTATGTCCTAATCCCGGTATATATGTTACCCATCCTGGTATATACGGCTCTATTCTGGACACCATGCTGGTATAAATGTTCCCAATCTTGGGTCCATCCTGGTATATATGTCCCCATTCTACTATATATGTGCCCATCCTGGTATATATGTCCCCCATCCTGGTTTATATGTCCCGCATCCTATTATATATGTCCTTATGCTGGTATATTTGTTCCCCATTCTGATATATATGCCCCCATGCTGGTATATTTGGCCCCATACTATTATGTATGATCTCCATGCTGGCATATATGTTCACCATCCTGGTATATACACTTCTCACAAAAAGTTAGGGATATTTGACTTTCGGGTGAAATTTATGTATGATGTAAAAAGTTCACGCTACACTGATATTTTATCATGAAAGTAGGGCACTTAACTGGAAGCATGCAATGGTGATTTCCTCATCTCAAACAATTTATTGAAACAGAAGCCAACAGCAGTGGTGAGTATGTAATGATGAGCCAGGGGGATCTCCGGCCTTGTAGTCGTGGCCTTTGTAGGTTCAAGACTCGCCCCTGACTCCATCACTACTTCCAGGTCGGGAGATGACTCGGTGGGGCAGAGTGTGGTGGTGCAACGATCATCCGGCGCATAAACACGCTTCAGGCAGGGTTCAATGCAAATAAACGACATGTTTTATTTTCACACTTCTTCTCCAGAAAACAAACAGTGCAGTTATGGATACCGGGTACACTTACTTGAGCTGGGGGACAACCTGCCCTGACGCACCCTCCAGTGGGGATGTGACCGGTTACTCCACTTCGCCGGGCTCCCACTAACAGCTACCCACAGACCGGACCCACACCGGCTGCTTCACTCGCTGAGGTTTCGTCTCCTCCTGTCTTCTCCGGCGTCCCCTATCAATTCAGCTCCCACACTCTGCCCCCTTGTTGTTCACTTGCTCCTCCCGGACCCAACTGCCACTTTCTACCCCACACACACTTTTTATCTCCCCTGGTTTCTGCCGGCTCCTCCTCGTTCCCTGTGGCGACAGCCGTCCCACCCGGCCACTAGGGGGTGCCCTAACACAATACAATATCAGTAAAACACTTTTATTAAAACAACATTAACATTTCCGGGTGACTATGGTTCCTTTGTAGGGGTCTGCCCACCCACTACACACCTCCCCTCTTAAAACCCGAGCCTCCCGGCAAGGCTCTTTCTAAAAATCACAGTTATAAAACTAGACAAACATGTTACAATAAACTGTGCACCTGTCCATAATAGGGTACTCAAATAAAAGACCCCAGTCCAGCGCCCGGAGGCTTGGCAGCGCTCCCGGTCTTTGGTGCGCCCGGAGGCCAACGTGGCACTCCCGGTCTTGGTCGTTTAAACAAGAGGACCACAACATTCAAACAAAACTTCTTCCTTTCGGCAACGCGGAGGAGCCCCTGGCTCAGTCCAGCCGCAGACTCCCTCCGGTCTTAACACAACTTCTGCCGGTCAAACAACAACACCGGTCTTCGTACGAGCCGATCAGGACGCTTTATGCCGGAGGCCAGGCCCGCTTCCATTCGGCCCTCTGTGCCTGGATGTAGTCGGACAGGGGCTGCCCGGGCTGTCGACGTAACCTTCGAAAAGGTTCAGGAGCAACGGCGGCCTCGGATGTCGTGATCTCTTCATTCCCCGGCGGGGGTGATGGGGTCGCTCCCCGGGGTCGCTGAGGCACGTCCAGAACAATCACCGGGTGGTTGGTTATGCTCTGATTGACCGCCAGCACCACCGGGGTCTCCCTTTCCGGGCCAGGAGTCAGTCCGGGCATCATCTCCGGAGCCACCGCTAAGGTACGTCGGGGGTAAGAGGATTCAGCCAGCACCGGTTTTGACTGGGCCCGCCGCCGGCTTTGATGTTCCTCCCACTCCAGCTCCTGCTGCCATTGAGCGGCTTCTCGTGGGGTCGGCATTCTGGTCACGCCGACCGCGAAGAGGCCGCGGCTTCCCGCCTCCGGTAGGAACTCGACTTTTTCGCCCGGATAGAGTGTGTGGAGGCGCTGCGGTAAACCTTCCACATCCAGATGTACCCTGTTGTAGAAATAGTCATCTCCGGTTGTCTCTTCCCGGATAAAGCCGTAGCCCTCCTGCTGGTTAAACTTCACCACTATACCTGTGGTGAACTGTAGCGCCAGCTCTTCGCCCCGGGGACCGGCCATCATCTCCCGGGCGACGGTCTCAGCTATCAGCCGCTCCTGGACGGGGTCTGGTACCGGGGACGGAGCCCTTGGGTGAGGTATGGAAGACGGCTGTACGGGGTCCCAGAAAAAACCCCAGTGGTCTTGTTCCAGCTTCCGGGCGGTTTCTTCCGCCGGCGCCTGCACGGGGACAGGTGGTGCTGCGGCCGCGGCGACGGGCAGGGGTGTCTCCAGGACGGGATAGGAGATCCCCAGGGGCCGATTCCCCAACGGTAACTGGGTGGCGTAGGTCGCCCGTACTTCGGTGGTAGTGCCTCCGGTCGCAGCGTCCCAGGTGGTCAGCCAGGTCACCTTAGCCGAACGTTCTGATCCTCCTGACGCGGCCGGGATATCGAGAGGTGACACTTCTGTAGCTGCAGCATGTTTGGGACGCCCTCGGCCCAGGTTAGTGAGGGCCATAGTGGTCACTATTTCCTGCTGTTGTCCGGAGGTCTCCATCTCATGAGCTTGCGGCGTCTCTAGTAATGGCGGCGGGGTCAGTGGAGAAGGTGGAAGCGGGCCTTTTTTTCCCGCTCTTGAGCAGACTCCACCCCCAGTCTCACACATAATCTTGACCCTTCCGCGGCGGTTCTTCTTTTTCTTCAACACACCGCCCACTTCATATGTCTTTCTTTGCGCCCTGGGACTGGCCCCTCCCCTCTTTGGGCGGAGTACTCCGAACTTCTTTTTCGGCACCGGCCAGCCCCAGGCTCTTCTTTTGGCGCCAACTTTTCGCGCGCTTTCTTCATCTTTCCAGACGACGGCCATCTTGCCGCCATCTTGTGCCCGGTCCAACGCTGCAGGCACTTCTTTTTCTTCCCACCATGGGACTGGAAATCTTCTCTCATAGTCCGGATTCTGTGCCCTAGGCACCACTTGATCTCCGGCTTCTTGGGTCCCTGGCAGGGAATTCGCATCCTGCCGACTACGCCACATGTAATGATGAGCCAGGGGGGTCTCCGGCCTTGTAGTCGTGGCCTTTGTAGGTTCAAGACTCTCCCCTGACTCCATCACTACTTCCAGGTCGGGAGATGACTCGGTGGGGCAGAGTGTGGTGGTGCAACGATCATCCGGCGCATAAACACGCTTCAGGCAGGGTTCAATGCAAATAAACGACATGTTTTATTTTCACACTTCTTCTCCAGAAAACAAACAGTGCAGTTATGGATACCGGGTACACTTGCTTGAGCTGGGGGACAACCTGCCCTGACGCACCCTCCAGTGGGGATGTGACCGGTTACTCCACTTCGCCGGGCTCCCACTAACAGCTACCCACAGACCGGACCCACACCGGCTGCTTCACTCGCTGAGGTTTCGTCTCCTCCTGTCTTCTCCGGCGTCCCCTATCAATTCAGCTCCCACACTCTGCCCCCTTGTTGTTCACTTGCTCCTCCCGGACCCAACTGCCACTTTCTACCCCACACACACTTTTTATCTCCCCTGGTTTCTGCCGGCTCCTACTCGTTCCCTGTGGCGACAGCCGTCCCACCCGGCCACTAGGGGGTGCCCTAACACAATACAATATCAGTAAAACACTTTTATTAAAACAACATTAACATTTCCGGGTGACTATGGTTCCTTTGTAGGGGTCTGCCCACCCACTACAAGTATACCCTCCCCAAAAATGTCAATGTCTCAATAACTTGTCATGTGGCCTTGAGCATCAATTACAGCTTGACAACGACGTCTCCTGCTGATCACAAGTGGAGTTATTTTCTGGGGAGGCATGGCATCCCACTCTTCTTGAAGGGCGGCCCTCAGGTTATTGAGGTTCTGGGGCACAGAGTTATGATCCGCTACACAGTAACTCAGCTGATCCTATAGGTTTTCTATGGGATTCAGGTCTGGAGAAAGTGCAGGCCGCTACAATTCAGGTACCCCAGTCTCCAGCAGCCGTTCGTTAATGATGTGACTTTGATAAGCTGGAGCAATGTTGTCCACGAAGATAAAATTAGGTCTGTGTTGTTCATGCAGAGGCACAATGACTGGATTAATTATGTTATTTTAGTAGTAGGGACTACTACCATTCATACACCTACCCACACTGTAACACCAACACCACCAAAGGTATTACATTACAAGCATTACAGCTGGATATGTGCCATCGGACACACATCCAGCTGAAGTAGACGCTGGAATCACCTGCACCACCATGGCCGGTCGCTGTTGGGACCGCGATCATTACATCCCTACCTATAATTATGATGTGAGTTGTGACAATCAATATGGCTCTTCTGTTAGTTTCCTCAGGGGTTGTTAATTAGTTGTCATGAACTCCCAAATGGCAAAGCAGTCATAATTCTTAGCAGCCAGATTTCCAGACACTTTTATATATTTACTATTCAGTAGTTAGCAAATCAAAGTAATAACCCCCGTGAGAGTGGTAATGGCTTCTATTGTGCGTGCTTCTAGATTTTCCAGTATCAATACAGCTTACAAAATGTATGCCAATAATCCCATTTCTCTTCTGCATGTGATCTCCCTATCATGGACTTCATTACGATGGGGAGAAAAGGACACAACGCTGATGCCATGTAACTGTGAAAGTTGTCTGTGAGAAGACCAAATCAGCGTGTCAGAAAAGTCTGAATATCTGGAGTTCCATAATCCTGTAAAAATAGTATGAGAATAGGGAAGCAGCTCATAAAAGTCATAAAAGATGGCAGGCCAAGAAGGTGAGGCATTGTGGACCTCTAATGTTGGTAAAGTGCACAATACATATATATATATATATATATATATATATATATACTAGAAGGTGGCCCGATTCTACGCATCGGGTATTCTAGAATTTACGTATTGTGTAGTTCATGTATGATTTTTGTTATATATATATATATAAATGTTGTTGTGTGTAGTTACCAAGTGTTTGTGTAGGGCGCTGTACATGTTCTGGGTGTTGTCTGGGTGTGATGGGGGGTGAGAGCAGTGTTGTTTGTGTGTTGCGTTGTTTGTGGAGCGCTGTGTGTGTAGCGTTGTGTGTGTGTGTTGCGCGGTTTGTGTGTGTGTGGTGTGTTTTGGGGGGAGGTATGTTTTGTGCAATGTGTGTGTTGTGCGGTATGTGCGTATATTTGTGTGTGCAGCGTTGTCTGTGTGTGGGTGTCTGTGTAGGGCAGTTGTTTGTGGCTCCCAGTGTGTGTGTGTGGTGTGTTGTGCAGTGCGCGCGCGCGTGTGTGTGTGTGTTGGGGGGAGGTGTGCACTTCCCATCGTGCTCCATCCCCCATGCAGCGCACTCCCTATCGTGCTCCATTCCCTATGCTGCGCACCCCCCATCGTGCTCCATCTCCCATCCTGCGCACTCCCAAACGTGCTCCATCCGCCATGCTGCGCACTCCGAAACGTGCTCCATCCGCCATGCTGCGCACTCCCAAACGTGCTCCATCCGCCATGCTGCGCACTCCCAAACGTGCTCCATCCGCCATGCTGCGCACTCCCCATCGTGCTCCATCCCCCATGCTGCACACTCCCAAACGTGCTCCATCCGCCATGCTGCGCACTCCCCATCGTGCTCCATCTCCCATGCTGCGCACTCCCAAACGTGCTCCATCCGCCATGCTGCGCACTCCCAAACGTGCTCCATCCCCTATGCTGCGCACCCTCCATCGTGCTCCATCTCCCATCCTGCGCACTCCCAAACGTGCTCCATCCGCCATGGTGCGCACTCCCCATCGTGCTCCATCCCCCATGCAGCGCACTCCCCATCGTGCTCCATCCCCTATGCTGCGCACCCCCCATCGTGCTCCATCTCCCATGCTGCGCACTCCCAAACGTGCTCCATCCGCCATGCTGCGCACTCCCAAACGTGGTCCATCCGCCATGCTGCGCACTCCCAAACGTGCTTCATCCGCCATACTCCGCACTCCCCATCGTGCTGAATCCCCCATGCTGCGCACTCCCAAACGTGCTCCATCCGCCATGCTGCGCACTCCCAAACGTGCTCCATCCGCCATGCTGCGCACTCCCAAACGTGCTCCATCCGCCATGCTGCGCACTCCCAAACGTGCTCCATCCGCCATGCTGCGCACTCCCAAACGTGCTCCATCCGCCATGCTGCGCACTTCCAAACGTGCTCCATCCGCCATGCTGCGCACTCCCAAACGTGCTCCATCCGCCATGCTGCGCCAGCATCAGCCTCTCTACCCGCAGCATCAGCCTCTCTGCCCGCAGCATCAGCCTCTCTGTCCCCAGCATCAGCCTCTCTGTCCCCAGCATCAGCCTCTCTGTCCCCAGCATCAGCCTCTCTGTCCCCAGCATCAGCCTCTCTGTCCCCAGCATCAGCCTCTCTTCTCCCAGCATCAGCCTCTCTGTCCCCAGCATCAGCCTCTCTTCTCCCAGCATCAGCCTCTCTGTCCCCAGCATCAGCCTCTCTGTCCCCAGCATCAGCCTCTCTGTCCCCAGCATCAGCCTCTCCTCTCTGTCCCCAGCATCAGCCTCTCTCCTCCCAGCCTTCCCCAGCATCAGCCTCTCTCCTCCCAGCCTCCCCCAGCATCAGCCTCCCCCAGCATCAGCCTCTCTTCTTCCAGCCTCCCCCAGCATCAGCCTCTCTCCTTCCAGCCTCCCCCAGCATCAGCCTCCCTCTCCCAGCCTTCCCCAGGATCAGCCTCTCTCCTCCCAGCCTTCCCCAGCATCAGCTTTCCCCTCCCAGCCTCCCTCAGCATCAGCCTTCCCCAGCATCAGCCTCTCTCCTCCCAGCCTCAGCCTCTCTCCTTCCAGCCTTCCCCAGCATCAGCCTCTCTCCTCCCAGCCTCAGCCTCTCTCCTTCCAGCCTCCCCCAGCATCAGCTTCTCTCCTTCCAGCCTCCCTCAGCATCAGCCTCCCCTTCCCAGCCTTCCCCAGGATCAGCCTCTCTCCTCCCAGCCTCCTTCCTCCCAGCCTCCTCCTCCCAGCCTCCTTCAGCATCAGCCTTCCCCTCCCAGTCTCCCCCAGCATCAGCCTCCCCCTCCCAGCCTTCCCCAAGATCAGCCTCTCTGCTCCCAGCCTCCTCCAGCACGCCGTGCTCCTCTGCCGACACTCACACACACGATCGCATACACTCACACACACCCGATCCCGACACTCACACACACCCGATCCCGACACTCACACACACCCGATCGCATACACTCACACACACAGACACTGACGATATCGCACATACGCGCTCACAGTCACAACATCCGGAGATACCACATGCTTCTGGCCATGTGATCCTCCGTCAGGTCCTGGAAGGTCACAACAGCACAGTATCGAGGCCGAGAAGCAAGCGATATCGCCGGATGCTGTGAGTGTGTGGATGCGATGTGATGTGTGTGTGATGTGTGTGTGAGGTGTGTGTGTGAGAGTGAGTGTGATCTGATGTGTGTGTATGTGTGTGTGTGTGCTGTTATGTGTGTGCGTGTGGATCTTCCGCCGCTGCAGGACCTTGATGCGCTTGTAACCATGCCAACGTATCCCGTCCCCCGCTCGCACGGGAGCCCACACCACTCCCGTGCGAGCGGGGGATGGGGGACGGGGGGTGGGTACTGTACTCACCTCCGTGACAGCCGTGTCAGTTCGGGGAATGCGCGTGGGGAGGTGGGCGTGGCCAGAGCTAGCGTGCGTTGCGTGAGGGGGGCGGGGCGTGTGGTGGCCGAATTGCCAATGCCTGCAGGGTGCCGGGGCGAGAGGCCAATCTGTGGGGGGGGCGGAGCCTGGGCGAGCGGCTGGCCAATCCGTGTGGGGGCGCAGCCTGGGCGAGCGGCCAATCGGTGTGGGGGGGCGGGGCCATGGCGAGGCCAGCGGCCAATCAGCTTTGTGTCACCGTAAGGACACAATGTCACCGGAAGGACACAATTTTGAAGCATGACAGACAGACAGACAGAATAAGGCAATTATATATATAGATATATATATAGATATATAGTATTATTTATACTGTGATCTACATTTTTGCTGCATTTTTTCTGCCTTTTCTCCATTATTTAATGCGTTTTTGTTTTTTTAAGTGTTTTTTTTATAGTGCAGAAAATCTTGGATTCTGTACTTATAAAAGTATCTGCAGTTTTTTCCTGCATTTTTTTAAGTTCTACATAGAAACCTGTAGAGGAAAAAAAAGCAATAAAACTGCAGAGTTCAGCCGTGTCTTTTCATGGAATCACATCCACTTTGCTTGGACACAGCAGAATTTATGTGCAAAAAAGCAGCAGAAAAACCTGGTATTTACACCACATGTGAACACAGACTAAATGTACAAGCAAAGTGGATGAGACGTCATGAAATCTCCGCCCGCTGAGTGTCTAAAGACGCTGCTTAACTCTGCGGATTTGAGGGTTTTATTTCTTTACTAGAAGGTTGCCCGATTCTAACGTATCGGGTAGTCTAGAATGTGTATCTAGGGTAGCAGATTGAATAATAATATAATCAGCAAGTCTTGAATAATGATAGTTCATTTCTTGCTCGTTGGTCTCCCGCTGTGCAGCACGCATCGGCGTATTTGACAGTGAGAGACCAACGATCTGAATGGGCAGGGAGCCGGTGTACACTGGTAACCATGTTACACAATTGCGTAACTATGCAAAGCGCTTTGCTTAGTTACCCGATGTGTACCATGGTTACCAGCGTACGCCGGCTCAAGCACACATGTGCCAGGAGCCGGGGGTAAGGTGGTAACCATGGTACACATTGGGTAACTAACGAAAGCGCTTTCCATACTTACAGGATTGTGTACCATTTGTTACCAGCGTACGTCGGTAAGCTGATAACCATAGTACACATTGGGTAACTTTGCAAAGCGACAGTGCTGGTTTATTTTTTGCTTGTTGGTCTCCTGCTGTGCAGCACGCATCGGCGTGTTTGACAGTTGGAGACCAATGATCTGAATGGGCAGGGAGCCGGGTTAAGCTAGTAACCATGGTACACATCGGGTAACTATGCAAAGTGGTTTCCATAGTTACCCAATGTGTACACTGGTTAACAGCGTACGCCGTCTCCGGCACACGTGTGCCGAGAGTCGGGGTAAGCTAGTAACCATGTTACACATTGGGTAACTAAGCAAAGCGGTTTCTATAGTTACCCGATGTGTACCATGGTTACCAGCGTACGCCGGCTCAGGCACACGTGTGCCGGGAGCCGGGGTAAGCTAGTGGTTTCACACATCCGGCTTTTCTTGACTTTGTCGGATGCTGCACGCTCCTGTAGGCTGGTTTTAGACGTCCGTGTTTTAGGTACGTGTGACATGCGTTTTGTAACACGGATGTCACACGTACCCATGTTATTCTATGATGTGCTTCATATGTCCAAGTTTGCACACGGACCGTGTGACTTTTCATGACCCCGCACGCACACATGCAGGTATCTTCGGCAGCACGGATGTCACACGGATGGCACACTGATGTGATCCGTGCGACATCAGTGTAAAACATACCAGAGAAAATATGGGTCTTTTTAATAAAAATATTCTCTATTTACTTCTCTCTAGCGATGCTGTCTCCGGCTCTGCTGCCTCCCGCTCCTTATCGCCGCTCATTATACTCACTGAATATTCAGTGCCCTGAGGAGCTGGAAGCAGGAACAGCGGTGGGGACTTCAGTGCCGGGGACTGCATCGCTGGGTGAGTGTACAGCAGAGTATGTGTGTGTGTGTGTGTGTGTACATGTGCGCTATGTGTGTATGCGCACGGTGTATCCATGTGTCTGCTGTGTGTGTGTGTGTGTGTGTATACATGCATGTGCGCTATGTGTGTATGTGCTCGGTGTATCTATGTGTGTCTGCTATGTGTGCATATGTGCTCAGTGTGTGTGTGTATACATGCATGTGCGCTGTGTATATGCGCTCGGTGTATCCATGTGTGTCTGCTGTGTGTGTGTATACATGCATGTGCGCTATGTGTGTATGCGCTCGGTGTGTCTATGTGTGTCTGCTATGTGTGTATATGTGCTCAGTGTGTGTGTATACATGCATGTGCGCTGTATGTATGCGCTCGGTGTATCCATGTGTGTCTGCTGTGTGTGTGTGTGTATATACATGCATGTGCGCTGTGTGTATGCGCCCGGTGTATCTATGTGTGTCTGCTGTGTGTGTGTGTGTATATACATGCATGTGTGCTGTGTGTATGCGCCCAGTGTATCCATGTGTGTCTGCTATGTGTGTATATGTGCTCAGTGCGTGTGTGTGTATATACATGCATGTGCGCTGTGTGTATGCGCCCAGTGTATCCATGTGTGTCTGCTATGTGTGTATATGTGCTCAGTGTGTGTGTATACATGCA
The DNA here is from genome assembly GCF_048569485.1 of Anomaloglossus baeobatrachus. Classification (NCBI taxonomy): domain Eukaryota; kingdom Metazoa; phylum Chordata; class Amphibia; order Anura; family Aromobatidae; genus Anomaloglossus; species Anomaloglossus baeobatrachus. The sequence goes on from NC_134357.1 coordinate 491,657,041, forward strand.
TGTGTGCTATGTGTGTATGCGTCGGTGTATCCATGTGTGTCTGCTATGTGTGTGTGTGTGTGTATATACAGTTAGGTCCAGAAATATTTGGACAGTGACACAAGTTTTGTTATTTTAGCTGTTTACAAAAACATGTTCAGAAATACAATTATATATATAATATGGGCTGAAAGTGCACACTCCCAGCTGCAATATGAGAGTTTTCACATCCAAATCGGAGAAAGGGTTTAGGAATCATAGCTCTGTAATGCATAGCCTCCTCTTTTTAAAGGGACCAAAAGTAATTGGACAAGGGACTCTAAGGGCTGCAATTAACTCTGAAGGTGTCTCCCTCGTTAACCTGTAATCAATGAAGTAGTTAAAAGGTCTGGGGTTGATTACAGGTGTGTGGTTTTGCATTTGGAAGCTGTTGCTGTGACCAGACAACATGCGGTCTAAGGAACTCTCAATTGAGGTGAAGCAGAACATCCTGAGGCTGAAAAAAAAGAAAAAATCCATCAGAGAGATAGCAGACATGCTTGGAGTAGCAAAATCAACAGTCGGGTACATTCTGAGAAAAAAGGAATTGACTGGTGAGCTTGGGAACTCAAAAAGGCCTGGGCGTCCACGGATGACAACAGTGGTGGATGATCGCCGCATAGTTTCTTTGGTGAAGAAGAACCCGTTCACAACATCAACTGAAGTCCAGAACACTCTCAGTGAAGTAGGTGTATCTGTCTCTAAGTCAACAGTAAAGAGAAGACTCCATTAAAGTAAATACAAAGGGTTCACATCTAGATGCAAACCATTCATCAATTCCAAAAATAGACAGGGCAGAGTTAAATTTGCTGAAAAACACCTCATGAAGCCAGCTCAGTTCTGGAAAAGTATTCTATGGACAGATGAGACCAAGATCAACCTGTACCAGAATGATGGGAAGAAAAAAGTTTGGAGAAGAAAGGGAATGGCACATGATCCAAGGCACACCACATCCTCTGTAAAACATGGTGGAGGCAACGTGATGGCATGGGCATGCATGGCTTTCAATGGCACTGGGTCACTTGTGTTTATTGATGACATAACAGCAGACAAGAGTAGCCGGATGAATTCTGAAGTGTACCGGGATATACTTTCAGCCCAGATTCAGCCAAATGCCGCAAAGTTGATCGGACGGCGTTTCATAGTACAGATGGACAATGACCCCAAGCATACAGCCAAAGCTACCCAGGAGTTCATGAGTGCAAAAAAGTGGAATATTCTGCAATGGCCAAGTCAATCACCAGATCTTAACCCAATTGAGCATGCATTTCACTTGCTCAAATCCAGACTTAAGACGGAAAGACCCACAAACAAGCAAGACCTGAAGGCTGCGGCTGTAAAGGCCCGGCAAAGCATTAAGAAGGAGGAAACCCAGCGTTTGGTGATGTCCATGGGTTCCAGACTTAAGGCAGTGATTGCCTCCAAAGGATTCGCAACAAAATATTGAAAATAAAAATATTTTGTTTGGGTTTGGTTTATTTGTCCAATTACTTTTGACCTCCTAAAATGTGGAGTGTTTGTAAAGAAATGTGTACAATTCCTACAATTTCTATCAGATATTTTTGTTCAAACCTTCAAATTAAACGTTACAATCTGCACTTGAATTCTGTTGTAGAGGTTTCATTTCAAATCCAATGTGGTGGCATGCAGAGCCCAACTCGCGAAAATTGTGTCACTGTCCAAATATTTCTGGACCTAACTGTATATACATGCATGTGTGGTATGTGTGACACAGACGTCTGAAGGCAGCCGTACACTGTACAGGACAGTGGCTGTGCCGCAACTTCCTGGTCACATGACAACACGTGATCGGAGGTTGTCGCGCGGCAAATGTAGTGTACACAGTGCACGGGAGCGCGCCGGATGCGACAAAGTGGAGAAAAGGTAAGCGACAGTGCTGACGTGTGCCAGGAGCCGGGGTAAGCTAGTAACCATCTTACACATCGGTAACTAAGGAAAGCGGTTTCTATAGTTACCCGATGTGTACTATGGATACCAGCCTACGCCGGCTCCGGCACACGTGTGTCAGGAGGCGGGGTAAGCTAGTGGCTTTTCTCCACTTTGTCTTGCGGTATGGGCTTCGGGTGCTGCAGCAGTCACCTGGGTGTCAGGCGTCTCTGTGTGGGTTCGGGGAATGCGTGCGGGGGGACGGGGCCAGGGCGAGCATCCAATGCGTGAGGGGGCAGGGCCTGGCCAAGCGTCCAATGCGTGCAGGGGGCCGGGGCGAGCGGCCAATCCATGGGGGGCGGGGCCAGGGCGAGCCGAGCGGCCAATCCATGATTGGCCGCGGGGCCATGCCGAGCCCAGCGGCCAATCCGCTGGTTGTCACCGTAAGGACACAATTTTGGAGCAAGACAGACAGACAGACAGACAGAATAAGGCAATTATATATATATAGATAAGCTTCACATCTGCAACAAACATGTATCAAATAAGGGGGGCAAAAAATGCATAAAAAATATCACAAACACGCAATAATCAGAGAAGATTGTTATTGCGTTGTGTGGTGCAGACACCTGCAGAAAAAACGCAGTATTTATGCAACATGTGAACACGGCCTCAGCGATACATTTTTATTACATTTTTTATGGGTTTAATACAGAAAAATAATAAATTACGCCATTTTTTTTACTCCAGTTACCGATCCCCATAAATAATCTGATCGCTGTGTTGTTTGAGTCGTTACAATTACAGGGACACCAAATATGTCCATATTATTTGATGATTTGTGATGTTTATTATTTCATGAAAAAAGCGCAATCAAAATTACATTATTCTATTTTTTTATTATTTTTAGTAATTTTATTAAAAGAAAAAAAATCTCTTTTCCTCTCCTTCTAGAATACAGGACACAGAGATGCTGCTCTGTACAATGGAGCTCTATGTGCTGTGTGAGAGGCTGCATTATAGGCTTATCTATATAAAATCCTCCCTCTAACATAATCATTCCTAGTGGCTCAACAACTAAGGGCTGCTGGACATGTGTTTGAAAGTTGCTAGTTTGAATCCAAGGAGTGAAAATAAAGATTTTTTTTTAATATATATATATATATATATATATATATATATATATATATATATATATATGTGTGTGTTTGTATTATTTTCTCAATTCTTTATAGTAGTTTTATGGGAACAAATGAATCTGACTCTTACCTTCACCTACACAGATGTGCAGTATCTATCTATCTATCTATCTATCTATCTATCCATCTATCTATTATATCTATGTCTCTATCCATCTATTATCTATCTATCATCTATGATCTATCTGTTATCTATCCATCCATCTATTATATTTATCTATTTATCTATCTATCTATCACCTATTTATTATCTATCGATTATAAAATTATCTACCTTTATTTATCTTTTATCTATCTATTAGCTATCTACCTATTATCTATCTATTTATCTATCTATCTATTATCTATCTATCTATCATCTATTTATCTATTATCTATCTATTATCTATCTATCTATCCATCTATTATCTATCTATCCCACTATCTATCCCTCTATCTATCTATTATCTATCAATCCATCTATTATCTATCACTCTATCTATCTATTATCTATCTATTATCTATCCCTCTCTCTATCTATTATCTATGTATCTATTATCTATATAGTATCTATCTATTATCTATCTATTTATTATCTATCTATCCATTATCTATCCCTCTATCCATATATCCATCTATCTATCTATCTATCTATCTATCTATCTATCTATCTATCCCTCTAGCTATCTATTATCTATCCATCTATCTATTATCTATCTATCTATCCATCTATCTATCTATCTATCTATGCCTCTATCTATTTATTATCTATCTATTATGTATCCCTCTCTCTATATATCTATTACCTATCCCTCTCTCAGTCTATCTATTAGCTATCTGTCTATTATCTATCTATGTAGCTGCTTCTGGTTTCTCTGGCTGCAATACAGGTCAAGATTACCAAATCTGCCTATGTCTTTCATTAGAAGTAGAGCTGCTGCCCATGGACAACAAATTTGAGTCCTGGAAAACCAGAGAGGTTGATAATTTAATTTAATTTATTCACTGGGAAAACAGCTGTGAGAGAGCCCTCAAATCGGGAGAGTCCCGCATAATCCGGGACAGTTGGGAGGTATGGGTAACGGGCCGGGACGTGCTGGTGCTGCGCAAACAAAGTTGACTTTCCCGGGTGGAGTCTTCCTATGCATCTGGTAGTTAAAAGCTGTATTCTGGCCCTTCAGGCAAATCCCTTGACCCCCTCCTCTAGGAGAAGAATAGGCAAGGAAAACGATTATCACAAATTGGACTGTAGTGTTAGGCCCCCTTCACACGGCCGTGAAAAAACAGGCACGTGTGTTACATCCGTTTTTCAAGTCCGTTTTTGTGTCCTTTTTTTGTGTCCGTGTGCCATCTGTGTGAATGCCGTATGCTAGCCGTGTGTGCGTGTTGGTTGTCCGTTTATGCGTGAGAGAAATAACTGACATGTGTATGTGTTGTCCGTGTTAATTTATGCGTGTTTGTGATGCACAATGTCGTAGATACATGCCCGCTGACAGCAGACAGGGTCGCGCATAGAGAATGAACTGGGGTGAACTTCACCCGACTTCTTTGTCATACCGCGGCTCTGTCTGGGTGTCGCGTCCTGATTAGCGGTCACCCGTGAAGGACTCGCCGGTGACCGCTAATCCCCAGAGTGACTGAATGGAGTACCCCTCTCTCATACTCACCGTTCCCCAATCACTGGCGCGGCGCTGCACGGCTGTTCTCTAAACTCCGGCGGCTTTTCCTCTTTTCAAAAAGCCGACTGCTCATTAAACAATCTCGTATTCCCTGCTTTCCCCTCCCACCGGTGCCTATGATTGGTTGCAGTTAGACACGCCCCCACGCTGATTGACAGCTGTCTCACTGCACCCAATCACAGCCGCCGGGGGGCGGGACTATACTGTGCAGTGAAAAAAATAAATAATTTAAAAAAAAAACGACGTGCGGTCCCCCCCATTTTGATACCAGCCAGGGTAAAGTCACACTGCTGAAGGCTGGTATTCTCAGGATCGGGAGCTCCACGTTATGGGGAGCCACCCAGCCTAACAATATCAGCCAGCAGCCGCCCAGAATGGCCGCATACAATAGATGCGACTGTTCTGGGACTCTACCCGGCTCTTCCCGATTGGCCCTGGTGCGTTGGCAATCGGGGTAATAAGGAGTTAATGGCAGCCCATAGCTGCCACTAACAAGAGAAATTTAGCTACTGAATTGATCAATGCAATAGAGCCCCAACACTACGCCAAAGTATTTCTCTACGTTGGGGTCCCTAGCTTGTGTGTGTCCTCTCATGCAGTTAAAAAACTTACCGTGTATGGGAAGCTGAGACCCAGGCTATTTATGTGTATGATATGGATTGGCAATAGGTGTGGTTGGGGAGGGTTCACAAACGAAAAAATGCTAACAAATAGGAACTGCATGAGAGGACACACACAAGCTAGGGACCCCAACGTAGAGAAATACTTTGGCGTAGTCTTGGGGCTCTATTGCATTGATCAATTCAGTAGCTAAATTTCTCTTGATTCATATGTTCATGGCAGTAATGCAGATTCCATTTTCCACATATTCACTCTTGCATATAGCTATTGGATTTGTCAAGTCAGTATTCACACAGCAGTTTCTGCTATTTCATGTATTCCCCTTACATAGTCACTGGTGTGCATAACTTATCTCCCCATAGTGATGTTTTTTTAGGTTTTTGCACCCAGTTCGGACTTAGAATGGTGTTCCAAACGTTATTCCTATTTCATAGCTGCCACTAAGTCCTAGACTAATCATGTCAGGCATCTCTCCGAGATACCTTCCATGATTAACCTGTAAGTTACAGTAAATAAACACACACACCCGAACAATCCTTTATTAGAAATAAAAAACACTAACAAATTCCCTCATCACCAATTTATTAACCCCAACAAAGCCCTCCATGTCTGGCATAATCCACGGACCTCCAGCGTCGCATCCAGCTCTGCTGCATGAAGGTGACAGGGGCTGCTGAAGACACCGCCGCTTCTGTCAACTCCACGCAGCAAATGAAGGGAATAGCGCGATCAGCTGTGCTGTCACTGAGGTGAGTAGCGCGATCAGCTGTATCCAGCGGTGGCCGCGATTAACCTCAGTGACAGCACAGCTGATCGTGCTACTCACCTCATTTGCTGCGTGGAGTTGACAGGAGCGGCGGTGTCTTCAGCAGCTCCTGTCACCTTCATGCAGCAGAGCTGGATGCGACGCTGGAGGTCCGTGGATTACGCCGGACATTGAGGGCTTTGTTGGGGTTAATAAATTGGTGATGAGGGAATTTGTTAGTGTTTTTTATTTCTAATAAAGGATTGTTCGGGTGTGTGTGTTTATTTACTGTAACTTACAGGTTAATCATGGAAGGTATCTCGGGGAGACGCCTGACATGATTAATCTAGGACTTAGTGGCAGCTATGGGCTGCCATTAACTCCTTATTACCCCGATTGCCAACGCACCAGGGCCAATCGGGAAGAGCCGGGTAGAGTCCCAGAACAGTCGCATCTATTGTATGCGGCCATTCTGGGCGGCTGCTGGCTGATATTGTTAGGCTGGGGGCTCCCCATAACGTGGAGCTCCCCATCCTGAGAATACCAGCCTTCAGCCGTGTGACTTTACCCTGGCTGGTATCAAAATGGGGGGGACCGCACGTCGTTTTTTTTTTAATTAGTTATTTATTTTTTTCACTGCACAGTATAGTCCCGCCCCCCGGCGGCTGTGATTGGTTACAGTGAGACAGCTGTCAATCAGCGTGGGGGCGTGTCTAACTGCAACCAATCATAGGCGCCGGTGGGCGGGGAAAGCAGGGAATACGAGATTGTTTAATGAGCGGCCGGCTTTTTCAAAAGAGGAAAAGCCGCCGGAGTTTAGTGAACAGCCGGGCAAGCGCCGCGCCAGTGATCGGGGATCGGTAAGTATGAGAGAGGGGGGAGACTGACTGACAGACAGCGAGAGAGGGACAGACAAGACAGAGAGAGACCGACAGACAGAGAGAGAGACCGACCGACAGACTGAGGGAGATTGACCGACATAGACAGGAAAAGAAAGAATGACCGACAGCGCTAGAAAAAAGCACAAAACGTACACGGAGCATGCAGAGATGCATCCGTGTCACGTATTGCGCTCATAACCATTGACTTTCATGGTGTCTGCGTGTGCGTGTTCCGTGCAGAAAACGGACATGCTTCCGTGCAAAACGGATACACATACGGATCACGGACATTATAAAATAATCTATGTTTGAGGTCACACGTGCGTTAACATTGGTGCACATTTGGCCGTGTCTCCGGTACATACGGAAACGGGCCAAACACGCACGTGTTTCACGGACGTGTGAAGGGGGCCTTAGGCTGGGTTGTACTGGGACTCACATTACCAGTAAGAACGGAAACAATCCAGAGAGAGATGAAAGCGTGCCTGAATATGGTTTGTATGGGTATAGCATGCCAGGGAGTCAGAAATCAACACCTTGCTTACAACTACCGCGCCGCAGCACTCTACAGTGGAGTTACATATCAAATACAACAGATAAACGGTATCTGGCACTGCTGTATATGCATTGTTTATGGCTGTCACTATGATAAATTGACTATGGAAGGCTCTGCTATACATCAACTATAGATAGCACTGCTATACAAGCACTATACCTGGCACTGATGAAAATGTGTATTCTAGGTCTGTCACTATTCTTTCTGTCACTATAAGTGGTATTATTACATGTTAGCTGGAACTGGCACTATTATATTTGTGTTACATATGACTGTTAATATTACGGCTGACTACAGAACGTTCTATATATGAACTAAAACTGGTAGTCAGGTATGGCCACGATAACTGGCTTTGTTAAATATGAAGTACCACTGCTGCTACTGTGATATGTGTACTGCAACAGTAATCTATATAACTATTTTCTGTCCTTATTCTTTATTAGCTATGCCTAGCAAAACATACAGTTTATCACAAAAGTGAGTACACTCCTCATATTTTTGTAAATATGTTATTATATCTTTTCATGGGACAACACTGAAGATATGACACTTTGATACAATGTAAAGTACTCAGTGTAGAGCTTGTATAACAGTGTAAATTTAGTGTCCTCTAAATAACAATACACAGACATTAATGTCTAAATTGCAGGCAAAAAAAGTGAGTACACCCCATAAGTGAAAATAATAAAACTGTGCCCAAAGTGTCAATATTTTGTGTGGCCACCATTATTTTCAAGCGTTGCCTTAACTCTCTTAGGCCCCCTTCACACGTCCGTCAAACACGTGCGAGTTTGGTGCATCCCGTATATACCGGAGACACGGACAAACGTGCACCAATGTTATTTAATGTTTGAGGACACATGTGCGTTTTTCATTAAGGTCCGTGTGTCCGTGTGCGTGCTACGTTTGTGTCTCCGTTTTGCACGGAAGCATGTCTGTTTTCAGCACGCAACACGCACGCACGGACCCAATGAAAGTCAATGGGTCTGTGCGCACGACCGAGTGACACGGATGCATCTCTGTATGCTCCGTGTACGTTTTGTGCTTTTTTCATGTGATGTCGGTCTTTTTTCTTTTTCTGTTTCGTTCTCTCCCTCAGTCCGTCGGTCGGTCGGTCTCTCTCTATGTCTGTCGGTCGGTCTCTCTGTCTTATCTGTCCCTCTCGCTGTCTGTCGGTCAGTTCCCACCCCTGTCTCATACTTACCGTTCTCCGATCTCCGGCGCAGCGCTGCACGGCTGTTCTCTAAACTCCGGCAGCTTTTCCTCTTTTGAAAAAGCTGGCCGCTCATTAATCAATCTCGTATTCCCTGCTTTCTCCGCCCACCGGCAAATATGATTGGTTGCAGTGAGACATGCCCACACACTGAGTGACAGCTGTCTAACTGCAACCAATCACAGCCGCCGGTGGGCGTGTCACTATGGAGCAGAGAAATAAATAAATAATTAAAAAAAACGGCTTGCGGTCCCCCCCTATTTTAATACCAGCCAGATAAAGCCATACGGCTGCAGGCTGGTATTCTCAGGATGGGGAGCCACATGTTATGGGGAGCCCCCCAGCCTAACAATATCAACCAACAGACGCCCAGAATTGCTGCATACATTAGATGCAACAGTTCTGGGACTGTACCCGACTCTTCCCGATTTGCCCTGGTGCGTTGGCAATCGGGGTAATAAGGAGTTAATGACAGCCCATAGCTGCCACTAAATCCTAGATTAATCATATCAGGCGTCTCCCCGAGATACCTTCCATGATTAATCTGTAAGTTACAGTAAATAAACACACACACCTGAAGAAATCCTTTATTTGCAATAAAAAACACTAACACATACCCACATTCACCACTTTATTCAGCCCGAAAAAGCCCTACATGTCCGGCGTAATCCACGGACTTCCAACGTCGCATCCAGCTCTGCTACATGGAGGTGACAGGAGCTGCAGAAGACACCGCCGCTCCTGTCAGCTCCACGCAGCAAATGAGGTGAGTAGCGCGATCAGCTGCTGTCAGTCAGGTAACTCACGGCCACCGCTGGATCCAGCGGTGGCCGCGGGTAACCTCAGTGACAGCTCAGTTGATCGCGCTACTCACCTCAATTGCTGCGTGGAGCTGACAGGAGCGGCGGTGTCTTCTGCAGCTCCTGTCACCTCCATGTAGCAGGGGATCGGGGAACGGTAAGTATGCGAGAGGGGTACTCCATTCAGTCACTCTGGTGATTAGCGGTCACCGGTGAGTCCTTCACGGGTGACCGCTAATCAGGACGCGACACCCAGACAGAGCCGCGGTATGACAAAGAAGTCGGGTGAAGTTCACCCCAGTTCATTATCTACGCGCGACTCTGTCTGCTGTCAGCGGGTATGTATCTACGACATTGTGCATCACACACGCATAAATTCACACGGACAACACATACACATGTCAGTTATTTCTCTCACGCATAAACGGACAATCAACACGCACACACGGCTAGCATACGGCATTCACACAGATGGCACACGGACACAAGAAAAGGACACAAAAACGGAAAACGGACCCGAAAAACGGACGTAACACACGTGCGTGTTTTTTCACGGACGTGTGAAGGGGGCCTTAGGCATAGAGTTCACTAGAGCTTCACAGGAGTCGCTGGATCCTTTTCCATCCTCCATGATAAGATCATGGAGCTGTTGGATGTTAGAGACCTTGTGCTCCTCCACCATTTGCACCATTTCAGGATGCCCCACAGATGCTCATTAGGGTTTAGGTCTGGAGATGCTTGGCCAGTACAACATCTTTAACCTAATTTTTTTTTATTAAGGTATTGGTGGTCTTGGAAGTGTGTTTGGGGTCATTATGTTGTAATCCTGCCCTGCAGCCCAGTTTCCAAACTGAGGAAATCATGCTCTGCTTCAGTATGTCACAGTATATGTTGGCATTCATGGTTCCCTCAATGAACTGTAGATTCCTATAGCTTGCAGCACTCATGCAGCCCCAAACCATGACACTGCCCCCAACATGTTTGACTGTAGGCAAGACACACTTGTCTTTCTACTTCTCACCTGGTTGCCTTCACACATGCTTGACACCATCTGAACCAAATAAGTTTATCTTGATCTCTTTTGACTACAGGACATGATTCCGGTAATCCATGTGCATAGTCGGCTTGTCTTCAGCAAACTGTTTGGCGATAGCAGACTTTCTTGTGCATAATCTTTAGAAGAAACTTCCTTTTGGGACAAAAGTCGTGCAGACCAATTTTATGCAGTGTGCAGCGTATGGTTTGAGCACTGACAGGCTGACACCCGCATCCCTGGATCCTCTGCAGCAATGGTGGCAACGACACACATGAAAATACCTCTGGATATGATGCTGATCACGGTCACTCAATTTCTTTAGTTCACAATCGTTAACCCTGTTCTGAGTGGATCCTGTCTTACTAAACCACTGTATGGTCTTGGCACTATACTGCAGTGTTGACAATCTTCTTATAACCTGGGCTACATTAATGTACAGCAACAATTCTTATTTTTGGATCCTAAGAGAATTCTTTGCTATGAGGTGCCATGTTGAACTTTCAGTGACCAGTGTGACCATACCTTTTCCCATTGGTGTGTCCCATACAGTATGTTACAATGGTGTCTGTTTGTTTGGCACATGGTCAGTGTGGGGAGGCTGTGATGCCTCTGGAAGGAATCCTCAGAGAGGGAGTATTAGCTTGTCCTGACTGGGACAGTGTGTGGACGTTGTGATGCCTCTGGAAGGAATCCTCTAAGAGAAGAGCGGGTTTGCTTCTTCTTACTGTGATCAATGAGTGGAGATTAAGATACCTCCATTGGGATACTTCTGCAGAGAAGTTGTAACCGAACCTGTGCAGGCGTACCGAGAGGGAAATGAATTGTAAAACTGTGTTGTATTCCTGTAAAGCCAGAGAAGGACTTGTGTGACGTTATTGAAGAGCAGTTTATGTTTTGTTCAATAAACCGGCTGAAGTTTTTAAGCAAGAAGTATTCCTGTTGTTACCTCGTGAATGAAGCTGAGTAACCACATCAAAATACTAAGTCATTAAAGGTGTCCTTTTAAGGAAATTAATTCTATGACTCTTTTATAGATAAAATGAATCACACAGGGACCCATACCAATAAGACTCACATATAGGAGATAACTATAACTAGTAATAAAACAGAATTTTATTGATAGAATTAAAACTAAAAGTATATTAAAAATGTACAAAAAGGTGCCTCACTGAGGGGGCAACAGCATCCGGCACAAAATATATATGACAAAGTATAAATATATAAATAAATGAATAAATAAATAAATGAATAAATATAGAAATAATTACAGCTTAATCTATGCACTGTTATGTGAGTAAAGGCAGAAAATACCAATTACTACTCAATGTGAACTTTGTCATGTAAATACACGCAGCCTATGATGCCATTGCCTAAGGATAAGCCGGAAAAGGTATTTAGAGAATAACTTAAGTGACTAACTGAAATCAAGTACTAAGGTAACAAAATCTGTACAAAATAAGTACAGTGGTTCACAGCTGTAAATAAAGTGCCTGGTGATGTAGCCCTCCGCCCTGGCACGTGTTTCGCTAGTGTGCTTCTTCCGGGGGCGTGTAGGATCAGAGGGACTATAGACTAATTAAACACAGTCTAACTGAAAAGGAACCTGATTTTTCACAAGTAATATAGTAACTGTGTATAGTGCGGTCACTCCAATAGAGAGCAGTACGTCTGCAAAATGCCTGCGTCATAAATTGTAAGCCACTAGGAAAGCCCCACATCAACATAGTGGGAGAATTTGTTGGTTCATAGTGCTTTTGCCCAGAACCTGGTGCATAGTGCTCTTGTCCGGAACAAGTAAAGGGACAAATGCACAAAGGAAAAATAAAGTGAATTCAAAGTTGTAAGTAATAATAAAGTAATTGGGGTGACAGAATTAGCTAACAAAATAGAAAAACACTATAATCAATGTTATTACGAACTATCTTCAGCACAGGGGTGGATACTGAGAGCTTGAAGGGGACCCTGTGTTAGAAGGGTTTCTGGGCCCCTTTTCTTTATGGCGACAAAGCTACAGATTACTGTATATATACTGTAATGAAGGTGGCTGATGGACCAGAATTATTAGCACCTTTCCAAAATTGTATGTAAACAGCTTTGTTTACAGCATGTGATGCTCGTTCAAACTCACCTGTGGCAAGTAACAGGTATGGGCAATATGAAAATCTCACCTGAAACAAGATAAAAAGGGGAGAAATTGTCTTAATCTTTGCATTATGTGTCTGTGTGTGCTACACTAAGCATGGAGAACAGAAAGAGGAGAAGAGAACTGTCTAAGGACTTGAGAACCTAAATTGTTGAAAAATAACAACATTCTCAAGGTTACAAGTCTATCTCTAGAGATCTTGATGTTCGTTTGTCCACGGTGCGCAACTAAATCAAGGAGTTTACAACTCATGGCACTGTAGCTAATCTCCATGGACGTGGACAGGAGAGAAAAATTGATCAAAGGTTGCAAAAGCAGAATAGTCCGGATATTGGATAAGAAGCCCCAATCAAGTTCCAAAGAAATTCAAGCTGTCCTGCAGGCTCAGGGTGCATCAGTGTCAACGAAAGCAATCTGTCAATCTTTAAATGAAATTAAACTCTATGGCAGGAGACCCAACAGGACCCCACTGCTGACACAAAGACATAAAAAATAGCTAAACTGCAGTTGACCAAAATGTACGTGAGTAAGCAAAAATTCTTCTGGGAAAGTATCTGATAGACACATGAGACCAAGATAGAGCTTTTTGGTAAAGCACATAATTCTACTGTTTATCAAAAACAGAATGAGGCGTACCAAGAAAATAACACCGTACCTACAGTAAAAGATGAAGGAGGTTCAAAGATGTTTTGGGATTGCTTTGCTGCCTCTGGCACTGAATGCCTTGACTGAGTACAAGGCATCATTAAATCTGAAGATTACCAAAGGATTTTGGGTCTCAATGTAGTGCTCAGTGTCAGAGAGCTGGGTTTGCATCCTATGTCATGGGTTTTCAATCAGGACAATGACCCCAAATATACTTTAAGAAACCTCCAAAAATGGATGGAAACAAAACATTGGAGAGTTTTTAAGTGGCAGCAATGAGTCCGGTTCTGAATCCCATTGAACACCTTTGGAGAGATCTTAAAATTGCAGTTGGGAGAAGGCGCCTTCAAATATGAAAGAGCAGTTTGCAAAAGAAGAGTCCAAAATTACAGTTGAGAGGTATAAGAAGCTTGATGATGGTTCTAGGAAGCGATTGATTGCAGTTATTTATTCCAAAGTGTGTACAACCACTCTAGGTGAAATTGTGACCAATTTGTCTATTTTCTGGTTGATTTTGTGTTGTTCCAATACACACAAAGGAAATAAGGATTTGTATAACAAAACGTGTAATTGCAATAATTTTCTGGGAGAAATAGTTCATTTTCTGAATGTCAAGAGTGCCAACACTTTCGGCTATGACTGTAAATGTATTGCCTATGGCTGTAACTATTATAAGTTGACTGTAGAAGTCAATACTATATATGAACTACCACTGTTACTGTTATATGTGCAAACAGGCACTGTTATATAACCAATGTCGCATTGTCTGTCACAATTCTTTAATTATTATGGATGGTACTGTTATTTAACTATTATCTGTTACTGTTATTTAATTACAATGGCTGCACTGTAATATATATACTACATTTGATAATTGTTTTGTGCCATTGTCTAAGAATAGCACTACTACATATGCCCTGTCAATAGATGACAAAGTTATACATGTACTACAGCTATTATTCCTCCCTGAGGAAGCCCATGTGTGAAACGCGCGTAGGCGTGTGAGGTGGCAGGAGCATGGCAAATAAGAATCTGGGTCAGTAACTTCCTTCTTACTAAATATTCACCTAATTGAGGCATATGTGCAACCCTTTATGGCTATATTCTAGTCAGCTTTCGGTGTCATTATCACCATATTGTGGTTATTACTTACTAATAAGACTGGTTTTAGTCAAGGTTTTTTATGGGTTTTTCAGACTACACAGAATATTATATATTTAATTTCTCTACTTGTACAGTTGCTTTTTATTTGATCAGTTTCGTATGACACTAGTCAACAGTCTGCTACTAATTTTGGATTTCTGAATCCCTAATTCCCTTCATCCTATTTCTTATTGGAAGAAATTGGTTTCATATTTATGAATTCTTGCATCTTATTCCTCATTAGAAGGAGATGGTTCACTATTCTTATTGCTTATTAGAAGGAGATAGGTCATTTTTTCCCATTCCTTATTAGAAGGAATATATTAATATTAATGGCCTTCAGTTCAATCTCAAATCATGACGGCTTAATGGATGAATGCTCTGTAGAAAGATCGGTCTTGTGTAATTCTAGATAGGTCCACCAGGGTCTTCTCTGCTATTTTCTTGATAGTATCAAGCCATTGGGTTGCTGGTCTTCCTGTTCACCATGTTCCTTCTATTCTCTTGACCACATTGTCCTTCTCCAGTCATTGCCCACTGTCTATGATGTGGCCAAAGTAGAATAACCATAGATTGGTGATCCTTGCTTCCATGCCATGCATGGTATTGATAACATTCTGTTCCAGCACTACATTTCAAAGGCGTTGATTCTTCTATTTTGTTCCTTTATTGTCCAGGTTTCGCATCCATGGTACTACAGAAAAGATCACACTATGTACAAGCCATGTGTTTGTCATCAGTGAAATGTTCCTCAATTTGAAATTCTTGTTCACTGACCTCATTGTTGATTTGCCCATAGCTATTCTCCCATTGACTTCCGGTGTCATTGCTGCATCTTGGGTGATCATCAATCTGAGTAGGTTGAAGTCCTTTCTAAAGTCCAGTTCGTCACCATAAACCTCCAATGTGTCCCACTCATACTTGGCAGTAGTCAATATCTTTGTCTTCTTTGTACTGAGTAGGATCCCCATGTTCGAGCTTTCAATCTTGACACCCCGTAATAAATCCTTCATTCCATCTACGTTTGTTGCTATCAATGTTGTCATCTGTGTATTTAAGATTGTTGATAATTCATACAGCAATTTTGATTGCTTCTTTCTCTGCAACTTCAGTGTTCCTGAAAATAGCTTTTGCATATAAATTGAAGAGAAATGGTGACAGGATGCAGTCTTGTCTCAGGCCATGCTCTACTTTGAACCATGCCATGTCACCATGTTCCGTTTGGACTGTTGCTTCTTGGGAAGGAATTTATACAGTATATTATTCCTTATTGGAAGTAGATCATTCTCTTTTTTAAATGTTTTGGTTTTCCTTTATGACCTTTACCAACCTCTTTTTCTCATATCATGTTATGCATGTCTCTCTATGGGTTTGGTTCCACTTGCGTATGACTCGTGCGAGTCTCGCATCAGTATGATCCGGCACGGACTGATGCTCTCCGGACAGAGCTCCTCAACTGCATAGAAATACATGCAGCCGACCCTCTCCTGTCGGAGAGTTTGCGGCCGTACCGGGTGATACCGAAGCAAGACTCACACGAGTCATACGCAAGTGGAACCATACCCTAAGACTGAGGTCACACTAGCATATAGCATCCAATGCAAAATGCTAATGACACTTGGATCAAACTCTGCTGTCAAGTCAAGTGTCATGCTAGTGTGATCCGAATCTCTCACGTGATAATCTGAGCATAGGTGAGAAGATGGCGAGATAAAGCTCTCCATCTTCTCCATTGTCTGTCTCTGCGTATATCGGACTGCACTCAGATGTCTTCCTAGTGCAGTCCGATGTTTCACACGCACCTATAGACTTGTATGCATGCTCGTGATCCAAGACACACTGTCAATTGCAGCAGACTGCGATTTTTTAATCAGTCCAATCAGAACTGAGGAAAAACTCTCAGATCTGACCTACGTCATTAACTAACATTGGTCTGAGTGCAATGTGAGATTTTCTCGCATTTTCCTCATAGGATTTAGATGCTTGTGTGATCTTGGCCTAAGGCTGGGTTCACATAGCCGTATTTTCTCCATCCTTAAAAAATGGCCAGATTATGCTAATCTATCTCTGATCACAGTGGGATCTGTTTTCTCGGAAAATGGCACTCTACCTGCTCTATTTGTCAGTCAGTGAAAATCAGACCGCACTCAGATGTCATCCGAGTGCAGTCTAATTTTTTTCACACAACCATAGACTTGATTGGCCGAGTGTCATTAGATTCTCGGAGGCAGATAGTGCATACTGTGAGTTTTTTCCTCAGACTACTTAGTTCGAGGAACAAAATCAGACATGTGCACTGCCTCATTGAACATCATTGGTTCAAGTGGGATAACACTTGGTCCGAAAATCTGGTCATGTGCATGAACCCTAATAGTAACACACCCCAGAATTACAGTAATTCATCCATATTCCTTTCCATATATTTACTGATACACTTATGACCAATAGGGCTCGTGCAGACAACAGTATTTTTGATCTGAGTGCTATCCATCAAAAAATAAAATCACACTCGCACCAATCTTATTCAATGAGGCAGTGCACATGTCCGATTTTTTCCTCGGACCAAATGGACTGAGGAAAAAAATCACAGCGTGTACAATTTGCCTCTGCAAAATTGAATGACATTTGGCCATTCAAGTCTATGGGTCTCTGAGAAAAATCTGACGGCAATCAGATGACATCCGAGTTCAATTTTCATGGACTGACATAATGGAGAAGGTGGAGAAACTTTTTTTTCCACCTCTGAGAAAAACAGATCTTACTCTGATCAGACTCTGATCGGAATCTGTGTAATAATTGTTTTGTTTTTCTCAGATGGAGAAAATACGGTCGGGTGAACCTGCCCTTATACTTATTTAGGATTTTTTGCATATGCCTTATTATTTATGTATTTTTTGAGATACTTACTTATTGATTTGACATCTGTTTTATCATTTATATAACCTTACCAGACACATTTTTTGTGCTTCTCCGCCTTCATTTAAAATTTTTTAATATATCTCGTTTTTGCGTGTTTACTGTTTTTAGTAAGTGTTCTCATTTTGTGTAATTTCCATCAAAAGACGTTATACATTTATCCAACTACATGGTTTATTCATATGATTACAAATTTATAGGTTTTCTAGCAGTTTTTATTTCTGTATTCAGATTGGTGTTTTATTGCACCCTTTTATTTTTTTGATGTTGAAACCAGTGCGTATTTTCCTTCTATTTTAGGATATACTGTTATTCGGGACTTGTCTACAGCTTCATTTATATATCCTACTGCTGGCAATGATGTACAGTTAGGTCCAGAAATATTTGGACAGTGACACAAGTTTTGTTATTTTAGCTGTTTACAAAAACATGTTCAGAAATACAATTATATATATAATATGGGCTGAAAGTGCACACTCCCAGCTGCAATATGAGAGTTTTCACATCCAAATCGGAGAAAGGGTTTAGGAATCATAGCTCTGTAATGCATAGCCTCCTCTTTTTCAAGGGACCAAAAGTAATTGGACAAGGGACTCTAAGGGCTGCAATTAACTCTGAAGGCGTCTCCCTCGTTAACCTGTAATAAATGAAATAGTTAAAAGGTCTGGGGTTGATTACAGGTGTGTGGTTTTGCATTTGGAAGCTGTTGCTGTGACCAGACAACATGCGGTCTAAGGAACTCTCAATTGAGGTGAAGCAGAACATCCTGAGGCTGAAAAAAAAGAAAAAATCCATCAGAGAGATAGCAGACATGCTTGGAGTAGCAAAATCAAAACTCAAAAAGGCCTGGGCGTCCACGGATGACAACAGTGGTGGATGATCGCCGCATACTTTCTTTGGTGAAGAAGAACCCGTTCACAACATCAACTGAAGTCCAGAACACTCTCAGTGAAGTAGGTGTGTCTGTCTCTAAGTCAACAGTAAAGAGAAGATTCCATGAAAGTAAATACAAAGGGTTCACATCTAGATGCAAACCATTCATCAATTCCAAAAATAGACAGGCCAGAGTTAAATTTGCTGAAAAACACCTCATGAAGCCAGCTCAGTTCTGGAAAAGTATTCTATGGACAGATGAGACAAAGATCAACCTGTACCAGAATGATGGGAAGAAAAAAGTTTGGAGAAGAAAGGGAACGGCACATGATTCAAGGCACACCACATCCTCTGTAAAACATGGTGGAGGCAACGTGATGGCATGGGCATGCATGGCTTTCAATGGCACTGGGTCACTTGTGTTTATTGATGACATAACAGCAGACAAGAGTAGCCGGATGAATTCTGAAGTGTACCGGGATATACTTTCAGCCCAGATTCAGCCAAATGCCGCAAAGTTGATCGGACGGCGCTTCATAGTACAGATGGACAATGACCCCAAGCATACAGCCAAAGCTACCCAGGAGTTCATGAGTGCAAAAAAGTGGAACATTCAGCAATGGCCAAGTCAATCACCAGATCTTAACCCAATTGAGCATGCATTTCACTTGCTCAAATCCAGACTTAAGACGGAAAGACCCACAAACAAGCAAGACCTGAAGGCTGCGGCTGTAAAGGCCTGGCAAAGCATTAAGAAGGAGGAAACCCAGCGTTTGGTGATGTCCATGGGTTCCAGATTTAAGGCAGTGATTGCCTCCAAAGGATTCGCAACAAAATATTGAAAATAAAAATATTTTGTTTGGGTTTGGTTTATTTGTCCAATTACTTTTGACCTCCTAAAATGTGGAGTGTTTGTAAAGAAATGTGTACAATTCCTACAATTTCTATCAGATATTTTTGTTCAAACCTTCAAATTAAACGTTACAATCTGCACTTGAATTCTGTTGTAGAGGTTTCATTTCAAATCCAATGTGGTGGCATGCAGAGCCCAACTCGCGAAAATTGTGTCACTGTCCAAATATTTCTGGACCTAACTGTATATTGCTTATTTATGGTCTGCACTGTTCTTCCTTCACTGTCCATTTCTACCATGGTATTATTAAACAGTGGAGGAAATAATTATTTGATCCCTTGCTGATTCTGTACTGTACATTTGCCCACTGACAAAGACATGAACGGTCTATAATTTTAAGGGTAGGTTCATTTTACAGTGAGAGATAGAATATCTAAAATAAAATCCAGAAAATCACATTGTATAAATGATATAAATTTATTTGCATTTTGCAGAGAGAAATAAGTATTTGATCGCCTACCAACCATTAAGAGTTCTGGCTCCAACAGACACTAAAAGCCGCTTTACACGATGTCGCTCGCGATCGCACCCACCCCTGTCGTTCGTGCGTCACGGGCATATCGCCGCCCATGACGGACAATATCGGTACTGCGCGTCACACGCACATACCTTACTAACGACGTCGCTGTGGCCGGCAAACAACCTCTTTTCTAAGGGGAAGGTTTGTGCGGCGTCACAGCGACGTCACACAGCAGCCCACCAATAGAAGCGGAGAGTCAGAGAGCAGCCGCATTATCGACACTCTCACCTCGTTGCCGGAGGACGCAGGAACGCTGTTGTTCATCGTTCCCGGGGTGTCACACGTAGTGATGTGTGCTGCCTCAGGAACGACGAACAACCTGCGTCCCAGAAGTTCAACGACATTCGGAAAATGAACGACGTGTCAACGATCAACGATATTTGAGGTAAGTGAGATCGTTAGCAGTTGCTCGTACGTGTCACACGCAATGAAGTCGCTAACGAGGCCGGATGTGCGTCACGAATTCCGTGACCCCAGCGATATCTCTTTAGCGATGTCGTTGTGTGTAAAGCGGCCTTTAGACGCTTCTAATGAACTCGTTACCTGCATTAAAGACAGCTGTCTTAAATTGTCACCTGTGTAAAAGACTCCTGTTCAGACTCAATTAATTAGTCAGTCTCTAACCTCTACAACATGGGCAAGACCAAAGAGCTTTCTAAAGGTCCAGTCACACTAAGCAACTTACCAGCATCCCAACAATGATAGGGATCGCTGGTAAGTTGCTAGGAGGTTGCTGGTGAGATGTCACACTGCGACGCTCCAGCGATCCCACCAGCAACCTGACCTGGCAGGGATCGCTGGAGCGTCGCTACACGAGTTGCTGGTGAGCTCACCAGCAACCAGTGACCAGCCCCCAGCGCCGCGTGGAAGATGCTGCGCTTGGTAACTAAGGTAAATATCGGGTAACCAACCCGATATTTACCTTGGTTACCAGCGCACGGAGCTACACGTGCAGAGAGCAGGGAGCAGCGCACACTGAGCGCTGGCTCCCTGCTCTCCTAGTTACAGCACACATCGGGTTAATTACCCGATGTGTGCTGCAGCTACATGTGCACAGAGCAGGGACCAGCACACACCGCTTAGCGCTGGCTCCTTGCTCTCCTAGTTACAGCACACATCGGGTTAATTACCCGATGTGTGCTGCAGCTAAATGTGCACAGAGCAGGGAGCAGCGCACAATGCTTAGCGCTGGCTCCCTGCTCTCCTAGCTACAGCACACATCGGGTTAATTAACCCGATGTGTCCTGCAGCTACATGTGCACAGAGCAGGAGCCGGCACTGACAGTGAGAGCGGCGGAGGCTGGTAACAAAGGTAAATATCGGGTAACCAAGGACAGGGCTTCTTGGTTACCCGATGTTTACATTGGTTACCAGCCTCCGCAGAAGCCGGCTCCTGCTGCCTGCACATTTAGTTGTTGCTGTCTCGCTGTCAGACACAGCGATCTGCGCTTCACAGCGGGACAGCAATAACTAAAAAATGGCCCAGGACATTCAGCAACAACCAACGACCTCACAGCAGGGGCCAGGTTGTTGCTGGATGTCACACACAGCAACATCGCTAGCAACGTCACAAAAGTTGTTCGTTAGCAGCGATGTTGCTAGCGATGTTGCTTAGTGTGACGGGGCCTTTAGGCTGTCAGGGACAAGATCATAGACCTGCCCAAGGCTGGAATGGGCTACAAAACCATAAGTAAGACAATAGGTAAGAAGAAGACAACTGTTGGTGCAATAGTAAGAAAATGGAAGAAATACAAAATGACTGTCAATAGACATCGATCTGGGGCACCATGCAAAATCTCACCTCGTGGGGTATCCAGGATTATAAGGAATGTGAGTGATCAGCCTAAAACTACACGGGAGGAACTTGTTAATGATCTCAAGGCAGCTGCGACCACTGTCACCAGGAAAACCATTGGTAACACACTACGCCATAATGGCTTAAAATCCTGCAGTGCCTGCATAGACCCACTGCTCAAGAAGGCCTATGTGCAGCCGTCCCATCTGAAGTTTGCCAATGAACACCTGGATGATTCTGAGAGTGATTGAGAGAAGGTTTTGTGGTCAGATGAGACAAAAATTGAGCTCTTTGTCATTAACTCAAGAACACTGTCCTCTCTGTCAAAGCATGGAGGTGGAAACATTATGTTTTGGGTGTGTTTCTCTGCTAAGGGCACAGGACTACTTTACCGCATCAATGGGACAATGGATGGAGCCATGTACAGTAAAATCCTGAGTGACAACCTCCTTCCATCTGTCAGGACATTAAAAATGGGTCGTGGTTGGGTCTTCGAATACGAAAACGACCCAAAACATACAGCCAAGCCAACAAATGAGTGGCTCAAAAAGAAGCGCATTAAGATCATGGAATGGCCTAGTCTAGAAAACGTATGGTGGGAGCTGAAGCTCCGAGTTGCAAGTGACAGCCTCAAAATCTTAATAATTTAGAGATGATCTACAAGGAGGAGTAAACTAAAATTCCTCCTGACATATGCGCAAACCTCATCATCAACTACAAAAAAAATCTGACAGATGTGCTTGCCAATAAGGGTTTTGCCACCAAGTATTGTCTTGTTTGCCAGAGGGATCAAATACTTATTTCTCTCTGCAAAATGCAAATAAATTTATATAATTTATACAATGTGATTTTCTGGATTTTATTTTTGATATTCTGTCTCTCAATGTTAAAATTGACTTACACTTAAAATTATAGATTATTCATGTCTTTGTCAGTGGGCAAACTTACAAAATCAGCACGGGATCAAATAATTATTTCCTTCACTGTATTAGCATTATTAACGCTGGTGCGCTATATTAATGGATTGTTTTGGTTGCCTTTCTTAATTGAACACTAATTTGTTTGGTATTATATTATATATTGGTACTATTGTATGTGCACTCTGGTTGGTATTATTATATGACAACTGAAGCTGGTAACATTTTTAAGTCTTTTTATCATACCGTAATAATAATCTTACAGGGCAGGCACCAGCCGGGTAAAGTGTCTATTGTCGTAAATAGCTACTTATGACCAAGAAAGGAGAGACAATAGAAAGGTAAGAGTAAAAATTATCCTTTAATAATGTGATATTAAAAGGCCAAATACAACACAGTGCTTAAAAGAAAAGGAAACAATAGGCATAGCAAGCAATTGTATTACTTTCTTCAAAGTCAAAAGTTTACATACATTTCTTTAGTATTTGGTACCAAGGCCCTTAAACTGTATAACTTGAGTGATACAAGTAAAATATATCTTTGTACCGTGTTAGCCAGTAGAGATAAAAAAAATTGTTTAAAAGAACAGAGTCCTCAGTGGTTGATACCTTTTAATGGCTAACTGAAAAGATGGTAATAATTGCAAGCTTTCGAGACTACTCAGGTCTCTTCATCAGGCATGGTATAACACAAAATCTGAAGAGTCACATATTTATACACAACAGGACTTAGAATAGTGCAGTAAAAAAAAAAACAAGTTATATGAAACAGAACTATCACTATGGCAGGGGGGCAAACTGTTGTGGCCATAAATACTGCTGCAGTTCAGTGTGAAAGTTTTATTGTCCTCTGATAAGGGTCTGGTCCAGGCTGTGACACGCTCGGATGGTCAGAGGAGCACATCTTTTAACTGCTGTAAAAAGACATGAATCCATGAGACACATTCATTCCTTCTCTGAATGTGTCAAAGGTCATCATAAGTTTGTACTCCCAGAGTCTCCTATCTCTCTGGGACTTGAAGTTTCCTTTCAATACCAGCAATTTCATGTCCATGATGCTGTGGTCTGAGTTACAAAAATGTTTGGCCACAGGTAGATCCATCCTTTTTTCTCTAATTGTGTGGCGGTGAGAATTCATCCTTGTCCTGAGCTGTTGTCCTGTCTCCCCTACATATAGACCCCCAGTTGGACATTTGGTACATATAATTAAGTACACCACATTGGTTGTAGTGCAGCTGAAGGTACCTGGGATCTTGTAGTCCTGATGTGATCTTGGAATCTTTATCTTGTCCGTTGTCAATATAAATGGACAGGTCTTACATTTTTTCTAGTTGCAGGGAAATGTTCCTGTTGGTGTTGGAGAGGACAGGGAGCTTCTGACAATGATGCTTCCTAGATTTGGGGGCTGTCTAAAACACAGAAGTGGGGGGTCTGGAAAAATAGATTTTAACCGGGCATCTTTTTGCAGTAATGGTTGTAGTTTCCGTGCAGCTCCTCTAAACACCTCCAGATGTGGATTGTAGGTGACTACAAGAGGGACC
This sequence comes from Anomaloglossus baeobatrachus, assembly GCF_048569485.1. NCBI lineage: Eukaryota > Metazoa > Chordata > Amphibia > Anura > Aromobatidae > Anomaloglossus > Anomaloglossus baeobatrachus. The sequence goes on from NC_134357.1 coordinate 491,681,060, forward strand.
CGGTTGTTCTCTTCTTTGGTTTTATAATGTAGAAGATGGTTTCCTGATATTCTGGTGGCTCTTGTAATCTGGTTTTCAATTGTTCTTGGGTGGTAGCCTTGATTCAGAAAGGTTTTTCTGAGGCCCTCAAGGTGATTGTCTCTATCTGTACTGTTGGAACATATCCGATTGTACCTGATAGCCTGGCTGTATACAATAGAGTTTTTTATGTGTTTTGGATGAAAACTGTCCCATTTCAGGTATGTTGGACGGTCAATTGGCTTCTTGTACAGGGATGTCTGTATTTCATTGTTCCGTAGTTTAATGATGGTGTCCAAGAAGTTGATTTCCGTGCAGGAGTAGTTGAGTGTTAGGTTGATGGTGGGATGAAACTGATTAAATTGTTCATGGAAGGTCTTCAGCTGCTGCTCAGACTCTGTCCAGATAATTAAAATATCATCAATGTAACGGTAGTAGGCTAGAGGCCTGATAGGACAAGAGGATAAAAAGTCACTCTCAAGCTTGGCCATGAAAAGATTTGCATATTGTGGTGCCATTTTGCTTCCCATTGCAGTCCCAGTCTCCTGTAGATATATGACATGTAGACATGAAATTGCTGGTATTGAAAGGAAACTTCAAGTCCCAGAGAGATAGGAGACTCTGGGAGTACAAACATATGATGACCTTTGACACATTCAGAGAAGGAATGAATGTGTCTCATGGATTCATGTCTTTTTACATCAGTTAAAAGATGTGCTCCTCTGACCATCCGAGCGTGTCACAGCCCGGACCAGACCCTTATCAAAGGACAATAAAACTTTCACACTGAACTGCAGCAGTATTTATGGCCCCACAACAGTTTGCCCCCTGCCATAGTGATAGTTCTGTTTCATATAACTTGTTTTTTTTTTTCTTTGTTTTTTTTTTTTACTGCACTATTCTAAGTCCTGTTGTGTATAAATATGTGACTCTTCAGATTTTGTGTTATACCATGCCTGATGAAGAGACCTGAGTAGTCTCGAAAGCTTGCAATTATTACCATCTTTTCAGTTAGCCATTAAAAGGTATCAACCACTGAGGACTTTGTTCTTTTAAACAATTTTTTTAACTTGAGTGAAACGTTTTGGATCTCCTTCCACACGCTCCTCACAATAGTAGGTATGAATCTGGGCCCATTTCTCCTCCTGACAGAACAGATGTAACTGAGCCATGTTTCTTGGTCACTTTGCTCGCACCGGCCTTTTCAGCTTTACCCATAAATTTTCAATAGGACTGAGATCAGGGTTTTGTGATGGCCACTCCAAAATATTGACTTTGCTATCCTTAAGACACTTTGTAACCAGTTCGGCAGTATGGTTCTGGTCATTGTCCAATTGGAAGACCAATTTCTGACAAAGCTTTAAGTTCCTGGCTGATGTCTTGAAATGTTGCTTAAGTATTGCCACATAATCTTCTTTCCTCATGATGCCATCTATTTTGTGACGTGCACTAGTCCCTCCTCTACAGCAAAACAACTCCACAACATGATGCTGCCACCCCCATGCTTTACAGTTGGGATGGTGTTCTTAGGCTTCAATGCTTTTCCGTTTTTCCTCCAAAAGTAACGATGGCTATTATGACCAAACAGTTCAATTTTAGTTTCACTAGACCACAGGAAGTGTCTCCAAAAATTAAGGTCTTTGTTCCTGTGTGCATTTGCAAACATTAATCTGGATTTTTCAGTTTCTTTTGTAGTAATGGCTTCTTCCTGGTAGAGTGGCCTTTCAGCCCATGTTGATACAGTACTCATTTCACTGAGGATAATAACACAATCTTTCCAGCTTCCGCCAGCATCTTCACAAGTTGTTTTTCTTTTGATCTTGGGTTAATATGCACATGTCTGACCAAAGTACGTTCATCTATGGAATAGAGAACCCATCTCCTTCCTGAGCGGTATGATGGCTGGACATTCCCACCTTGTTTGTACTTGCATATAATTGTTTGTACAGATGAACAAGGCACCTTCGGGTATCTGGAAATTGCCCCCAAGCATGAACCAGACTTGTGCAAGTCCACAATTCTCTTCCTGTGATCTTGGCCGATTTCTTTGGAATTTCCCATGATGCTACACAAAGAAGCAGTGTGTTTCAGGTGTGCATTAAAATACATCCACAGGTGTGTATCTACAGTAATTAACTCAGATATTTCCAATAAACCTATCAGAAGCTTCCAAACACATGACATTATCATATGGGCTATCCTATATTGTTTAAAAGCATAGTACTCTTACTTAGTGTATGTAAACTTTTTACTTTGCAGAAAGTAATAAAAATGTCTTGAAACATTGTCTCTCAGATTATTATTATCTAAATATTCTGGCAGTTGGCAAATATCAATAATTTTGGTTCCTAATTGACCTAAAACAGGAAAGATTTATTCTGATTTCATGTCAGATAGTGAGAAAAAAAATGCAGATGTGTCTTTTTAGAGAGTGGAGGGAAACTTCTAGTGTCAATTGTAAGTACATGCATAATGTAATGGTATGAAATATAATATACAGACTGTGTAATGTTTAAACTTGGGTCAGGTATGCAACATACAAAGAAAGTGGCTTATCAATGTTATATTTATTGTACAGGAACAGGGAAAGAAGTAAGGGATGGGTGAACGCAAATCAAGTTATAAATGCAGAGTGTACAAATCAGGTTACATTTGGCAAGCTTCAATGTTACAATGGACTGGCATACAATCACTGTACAAATATAACAAGCTAATTGACTTTATGTTATTGTAATCCCAATAGTTCTGACGTGGGTGGGGTTGGAGGGAAACATCAGCGTCGTCCTAATTGCAGTCACAGTAATTAAGTAACAGGTAAATGTAGGCTTTAAGTAAATCTGCCTATATTAGCAGTTCACTTACTTTGACTTAGCTATGTTATAAATCTTTACATAACTAGTCCACTATGGTAAATAGTTAGTCTCAGTAGCGTACGAAAAAGTGGATAGTCTTTTTCTGTCTCTCTGTGTCCGGTCCTTGGTATTGTGGCTACTTAACCGCGTAGTCATAGATCTCCTCTGGAAGCAATATATGGTATTCTGCCTTCGATGTTTGACCACATAGTCTGATCTTCTCCTTATGTTGATATACAGTGTTCGAGTTCCTATGGGATGGAATGGATATTTGGTCTTCAGGATTTTCTGGTGATGGAATTTAGTATTCGGTCTTTGGGTTCCTACGTTGATAGAATGCGGTATTCGTTCCTTGAGTTCCTCTTTTGACGAATGTTGCATTTGGTCTTCAGGTTCCTCAGATGACTGTGGAATCTAGTTCTTCTTTTGTCTCAGCACACTTCCAGATTCTTTCACTGCAGATGATAGGGGACCCACTCTGTGGCGTGCATGCTCTTTCCATAGGTACTATTGGCGCCAACTCCAACTTCCCTTTGTCGGTTCGGCCTTTTATTGCTTGTAATTCAGCTATAGTATTCAGCTGATCTGCTGCTCCGTGCTAATCTTTCCTTCGAGGAAACACACTTCTTACCATCTGGTTCTGATTTGTTCTGGTTTACCAGCATAGGGCGTTGTGAGTCTTAAAAAAGTTATAGTACACAGAATATGAATACCTCATACTTGCCACCTCTTTACAAATGTACAAAAGTTGTCATTTAGTTTTGTTACGGAGTTAGTTTTACATTCTGTAAAAGGGGAGGAAAAAAGGGCCACACAACATACCATAAAAAGTGGCAGTAGTGGAAAGACTTAAAGAGGTTTTCCCATTAAGAAAGTTAATTTTAAAGTTCATTTTAATCAATAGATCTTGGAATAATGATAGATTCCACAACTGGATGTGTTTAAAAAACATTTTCCTGTGCTGAGATAATCTTTATACTCTTTTGCATCCTTCCCTGACAGGAGATGTGATCTGATCAGACCACGTCCCTGTATGGTCAGACACGGCCATTACACATTACATAGCAGGGACACGTATAAGATTATCTCAGCACAGTGTATTAAAACACATCCAATTGTGGAAATTATTAATATTCCAATATCTATTGATTAAATAAACTGTAAAATTAACTTTGTTAGGGGGGAAACCCACTTTAAGTAGGTAGGAAAAAGCCCCAACAAGCGGGTGGTTCCCATAGATGGTTCCACATATTACAATTTTAATGGCTTAATCTTTTGACATTATTGTGACCGTGTCTCCTTTTTTGTTAGCTACTGAGAAATTTACCTTTCTATGGGCTATACCCTACTACATGAGTTATTATTTCCTTCGTTAGCCTCCACCTAATGGGTTGTATTCCATTAATCAGCCCCTTTTTTCATGATGTGTTCTGTGGCACTTTTCCCAGCCCCCTTTTTTCAGGGTGTGAACCTAACTCAGTAGCTAAAGTGCTTGACAAACCTTTATACATTATGCAGTCTATATACCGTATTTTTTGTTTTATAAGACGCACCCCAAATTTAGAGAAAAAAATGTAAAAAAAAAAATAAATATGGGTTCTGTTTTATAATCCGGTGGTGGCTTACCGCAGTGCTGGTAGCTGCAGGCGCTACTCTGTGTGGCTCTGCTCTGTACTGGCTCTGCTCTGTGCTGCGGGCGGTGAGGCAGGGATCATTCTGAAGATGTCGGCAGTGAGGGCTTCAAAGAAATGGCGCCCGGAGGCGGCGTGTGCGCAGATGAAATCTTGAGCCGAGAGCTCAATCTGCGCACACGCGGACTCTGGGCACCATTATTTGAAGTCCTCACTGCTGACATCTTGACAACGGCCCCTGCCTCACTGCCCACCTCAGAGAGCAGCGCTACCTGCCGCTGCAGAGAGCAGCGCCGCTGGCTGCCATACAGGGCAGCCGCCGTACAGAGCAGCACTGCCGGCCATCGTACAGCGCAGCCGCCGCCCCATTGCCCCTGCCTCCTGTGACCCCTCTTCACCACCCCCCGTAAGCTATATTCGGATTTTAAGACGTACCTCTCATTTTCCTCCCATATTTTTGGGAGGAAAAGTGCATCTTATAATCCGAAAAATACGGTATTATATTTCTTACCATTACAGCCATTATATTCTATTTATGCATGCACATATGTTTCATGCCAGCTATGACTATTGCCTCCTTTTATTTTTAACACTATGCCATATTTGGCCTTTTAATATATAATTAATAAAGAATGTTTTTTACTCTTATCTTTGTCTGGCATTTATTTCCTCTCTTTTCTTGGTCATACATCCCTTTATATCATAGACACACATGAGATTATTCAGTTAGGTTGCAGCCTGGATTCTCATGTACGTTCTGCTCAGACACATACGATCCCCATATCTATATCATCAGCATTTTAACTAATTGCTGAGCTGATAATGACTATACGTCTCCACGACCTGGAGCACTATTATTCAGAGAGGCGAGAGCAAGTCAATAAACCAAAGTCATCTGAAGGTGGAAAGTCCTAGTGCATAATGGAGTCACCTTCACCCTTCATAATCAATGGAAAGCCTGGAGGAGATGTCTCTGCACTTGACCTGCGGTGGAGCAGGACCCACTAATGAGCTTTAACATTGCTGATGTCTTTGATTTTGCTGTGACCTAAGAACAAACACATTAATTACAGAAGAAAATAGTCTTGTTTAAATCCAGAACCTATATTGACCTCATATTTCACATACCCGAGGGGTTAGTTACACTGTATATAGGCTAGGTAATCTACAGTCTGGATGCCGGATACTTTTATCTGCACTGATACATTGGAGCAAATTCAATCATTTTATTTTAGAAAAGATTTTTTAAAGGGGCTTTCTCTTGTTTGATCTTCAGAAGCACGCTGCTCCTCTGCCTCCTGGCTCCTGCTTGCTGGGGGCGGTGCGCTCCTGATGATTGACAGTTCACCCCAGTGTGATGATTGCTCTGCTGGCCCAAATACTCTCCAATGTTTAGCTATAGCCAAAAGGATACCGATTAACGTATGTCAAAATCTGATTTCTCAGAATGAATTGTATGATTAGCATGGAGAAATATAACCTTTAATTTTAAAAATGAGCACAGACAGTGTACCCCAAAACAAATGCTCACAAAAGTGATCACCACAAAGTTAAAAAGTCCACATATAGGCACCTTTGCCCTATTACTATATGGACACTGACCAATAGTCTTAAGGCCCCGTTACACGCAACGACGTATCTAACGATATATCGCCAGGGTCACGGATTCCGTGACGCACATCCGGCATCTTTAGCGACGTTGTTGCGTGTGACACCAACGGGTGTCCATTAACGATGGAAAATACTCACCAAATTGTCCATCGTTGACACGTCGTTCATTTTCAAAAAATCGTTGATTATTGAGGACGCAGGTTGTTTGTCGTTCCCGAGGCAGCACACATCGCTATGTGTGACACTTCGGGAACAACGAACTACAGGTTACCTGCGGCCGCCGGCAATGAGGAAGTAAGGAAGTGGGCAGGATGTTACGGCCGCTCATCTCCGCCCCTCCGCTTCTATTGGGCGGCCGCTTAGTGACGCCGCTGTGACGCCGCACGAACCGCCCCGTTAGAAAGCGACGTCACTAGGCAGGTAAGTCCGTGAGACGGCTCCTAACGATATTGTGCGCCACGGGCAGTGATTTGCCCGTGACGCACAAACGACGGGGGCGGGTACGCTTGCTAGCGATATCGCTGCGTGTAAAGCCCCCTTTAAAGGAAATAATTGTATGGCTCTTCCGCAATCCAGATGGAACAGTTCAAAGGTCTCTGGAGTACCAAGGGCATCAAATGAGGCGGCTGGACGATGAAAGGCCCTAAACACCCCTGTCGTTCCGCATGCGTAATTCCTGCTCTAACAAGGGCAGTACCCAAGTGTCATTTAGTCTATTGACTTCAGAAAAATAAGATATACAGTAACCTTACCAACACGTTTCCACCTCTGTAATTTGATTTCATCAAGGGAGTGTACTGGAAAGAGAAAGAAAAAAGGAAAAAATGCCAAGTGGTATTCGAATGTAATAAAAATACCAAGGTCCAATAGGAGATCAGAAGTGACCCAGGTCAACTCGTCTCAGAAGTACCAAGTGCTGCATCACCCAACAAAAAGGGTATGGGAGGAGCACACCATACCCATGTTTATATGCTGTTAGTAGTGTGCTTCTTGCCCAGCTGGACGTCTGAAGTCACTTTCAGGGGTGGGATTTAATGCCTCGTCTTCACGTGTGATATATGCCGTATTGTGTTGTTGTCTCCATAATGATGGGCACATCCCTAGCATCACAGCCATGGATGGGATAATGCCCTCGCTCCAATCATGTCATGTACTGGTGTCTAAATGGTGTCTGAGATGCCATTGACGTCATTTTTGGGGGCAGAGTTGCAAACTGATATGCCCTCCTACTAGGAAACTAAAAGAGCAAATGAAGGAGATCAACCTATCAGACTTCTAGCCTATTTTGACAATGAGGCTCCCCAAGCAAGAGCAATAATTGAAAAATACTGGGGCACACTTACGATGGATGTTGAGTTGACCTTCAGAAACAACATAGGTATAGCACCACATATCACTTTCCAGAAAAAAAATGCTCTATTGGGGATAGACTTGTTTACAGACATTTTTCACAAACTAATGAACATTGCACTTATCTACCAGATAGAACCAAGAGCTGTTTCAAATGCAGTGGACATGTAGGGCATTTATGAATGGGCGATACCAAACATGTGTATTTTATACATTTTTTAAATTGTTTTATTTGCAATGGGGCAAAAGGTGGTTATTTGAACTATGTTTTTTTTAATTTTTTCATATTTTTTAAAACTTTTTTTTTTTCCAATTGATTTTACTAGTCCCCCTAGGTGACTCTATGACTCCACAGTCCGATCGCTTGTGCTGTGCTGATCATAGCAATGCTGCAGCATCACTCTAATCAACAGATATGCACTCTGTTGGCTCTAAAAGGAAGCTAATCATGGTAGTGTCAGGGGTCATCAGCTGACCTCGCACTACCATGGCAACACCATGGCACCCTGTGATCATGTCACCAGGCCGCCAATGGTGGCGAAGAACGGCCCTTTAAATTGCTCTGTCAGTATTTTTAGCGCAACTTATGGGGTTAACAGGCCTGTTAGCCACACATGTCTGCTGATCAGATCAGCAGACATGTGCGGGGAGTACCACGGTCTCTCCGCCGGAGCTCGCAGTAACCGGTGGGAGGCAACTTGGTTGTTAAGGTCTTAAAGAATTGAAGTGGCGGCACTCAAAGAGCCACTCTTAAAGGGACAGTAACAATATATTCGCTAAGATGGGGCAACATGATAACTTGCTCTTAAGTCTGTAACTATGGCAACAGCTGTCAACAAACAGTGGAAAAGTAATTGGGGCCTCATTTATCAGAATTGGCTCATAGTAAGATTGTTCTGGTTGTCTTTAGTGACTGCAGAAGTAACTGAGGCTTCATTTATAAAAATTGCCTTACCGTAAAATCGTTCTGGTTGTCTACAGCCACTGCATAACTAACTGGGGCCTCATTTATGAGAATTGCCTCACAGTAAGATCGTTTTGGTTGTCTATAGCCACTACAGAAGTAACTGGCCCCTTATGTATGAGAATTGCCTCACAGCAAGATTGTTCTTGTTGTCTATAGCCAGTATAGAAGAACTGGGGTCTCATTTATGAGAATTGCCTCACATTAAGATTGTTCTGGTCGCCTATAACAACCTGAATGCAGCTTTCAGCATTGAAGCTGCTGCGGTAAAGTGAAAGCTGAGGTCTGATTGGTTGCTGTGGACAATTAGAACAGTCTGACTGTGAGGCAGTTTTCATAGCTGAGATTTGAGATTCTTCAGGACATTTTCTGCTTTAGATATAGATTCACCTATTAGATCTCTGACCATTATGAGGTGATTACTAAGGGTCATAATACCAAGGAGTGATTTTTAAAATGGCGCCCCAAAAACTACCATCTACTAGGCAAGTTAATCCCATGGCTAAGAAAGCAAAACTGTCTCAAACAGCTAAGACAAGTGAACAACGCGAGTCCTGGCTTGAGAAAAAAAAAAAGATGAGACAGGCTAAATCAAGATTGTGTGTTAAGAGTCTCATGCTCAATATTATTGAAGCCACTATGCTTATGGGAAACTCTAAGGGGGAAAATGTTTACACCCCGTGTTGCCCCTTCCTTCTAAGCGACATGCTCTTCAATTTTAAGTTCAAAGTTCTACAGTTCAAAATCCGACTTGCATTTGTGTCAAGTGGGTGTGTGAGGGATGCCCAGTGAAGACATGGTAAACTAAGCAAACCCTAATGGTGGGGTCCCTGAACTCACCCCCACACCCGGAGGTACCCTTGAAGGTAATGAGGTCCGGGCCCCTGACCTGGCCCTGACTCCTGTCCTGGCCCTGATGACAAAATCCCCACCACCCAGGGGACTGACCAGGATGGAGATCCCAAAAACCCCACAAACAAGGAACAACAGACAGGGGTAAATAAAAACTCAAGCACACCTAAAACTACACAAGGGAACAACGAAAGGTGTACGGGTTGGGGTAACAAGGAAAAGGAGGTAAACACAAAAACAGACTACAATCAACAAACCACAGCAGACAGCAACAGCATGTTCTCCCTGCTCCAGGCTAGCTCCAAAATGAATTGAATAACCAGCAAGGTGTTAGGAAGCAGAGGGCTTAAATCCAGGCCGGAAGTGATTAACAGCAGATAGCTGAGCAAGTCTCTGGCAACACCAGAGAAGGAGTTTAACCCCTCATGTGCCCAAAGGAAAAAACGTTTAAATGTGCATGGTCTCAGATTAAGTAAATCTAGCCCTGAGTTTGTCCCTAGTCACTAGACGCACAGAGACAATTGTGATAATTTGCCATGACTATAAAGAAAACACAAGGTCAATCACTTAATGTAGTCGGCATTAATTTGGCAAGCCCATTGTTCAACCCTATGTTGCTGGCTCTAGGGTGGGTAACTCCAAAAATCTTTTCCTATATACACTTGAAGGTAAGATTAAAAATGTTGTTTACTAAAAAGCCCTACAATAGACAGCTGTGTATCTGTAGATCAATCTTACTTTTTTGTCCATTAACCACTCATAGATTACAGTAGGGTGCAGAGGGGTGAAGGGTTGCAATATTCTGTCCCCCTCTTAATTATTTTATGTATTTGTGAAAGCAGAGTAATTTAAATATTTAATAAAAATTACTTCATAAGGTAACTGTTGTTCGCCTCAGTGTTACGACAAATTTGCAAAAATAAATAACAACGCCAAACTAACAAAAAAGAAGAGTTTAAAAAAACAAATTTTAAACACTGAATATTTCAACTTCAGGGTGAAATTGATAATTTTACTTTAGCAAACGTAATCAATAACATATCCTTTTCCACTAACGAATAGCGGTCAGAGCTCTCTTTTTTGATACAGAGCGCCAAATCCCCTGCATAAAGAGTTTAAATCTTTTTATATCTGCCTTTTGCCACCAGTAGAGGGAGCTCACTGCATTACTGTGTTCTCATTTGCTCAGTATACAGTGAGCTCCTCCTAGTGGAGGCTATAAGCAGGGATATTTTTATGGTTTATGCAGGAAATTAGGAGAGAGTGCCCTGAACATAATAAAGAGTTATTGAAAAAAGAAAAAGCACAACATACAGTATAGGAACTTTTTGGTAGTGCGTATTTCCAGTCTCTCTAGTGTTAATATCTGACCACAGATATATAACCACATTCTTATTCCGGCGTCCATTGTGCAAATATATGTTCCTCTGTGAGTGGATTATCCTAAGCTCTGTCCTTCCCGTATAGACTAATGCAAAGTGACCACTCATCGATTTGCTTGGGTTCCAATTATTTTCCTGGTTAATTAATGCAGAGACCTACATGACCACCTCAGCCGATCGGCCTTTTGTAAAGAATCCCAGTCACGTTTAATAGGGAGAAACAAGGCAGCGGTAATGTAAGCGAGGCACAACCTACAGGACATCTTGGCAGGATGTATTCAAGGCTGTGCCATTTCTTTCATAGAGAACTAATGAGCTGCTGCACACAAGACAAGACTGCAGAGAAATGTCACCCCGGCTCACAGGAACTTATTGTATATGACATGTCTGATGTTCACGTATGGCTCCTTTACCGAGCCGCTGACTTCACGCTGAAGCTAATTGCAGACGGAGCGGCTGAGAAGAGAACCGGCTGGCATGTGTGCTGTATGTAGCACCACAGATCATTGACTAAGATGGAAACATAGGCAGGAAGGATTTAAAGGCATTTTTTGAGATTAGAAAGTTCTGCTTTTTAAAGAAACAGCGCCACTCTTGGCTACTGGCTGAGTTTGGAATTGCAGCTCAAGTGAGATATGGCTAAAAGCACTAATGTATACAGACAGAAAAGGGCCCCTGTGCACGAACAATATATGGGCCCTTTGCAGCCCAAAATGTCATCAATATGCACCACTCCACCTGCACAAGCTCCACCAATGATATGTCCCCTTTGCTGAAATGGCACATTAACCCTATGGTGACAGTTGGCGTCAGTGCTGCAAATTTTTCTTTTGTATTCGGAGGTTGTCCTAAAAAAGAAGATCTGATGCACCCTAAAGAGGGCTTTACACGCTACGACATCGCTAATGCGAACTCGTTGGGGTCACGGAATTGGTGACACACATCCAGCCGCATTAGCGATGCCGTTGCGTGTGACACCGACGAGCGATTTTGCATTGTTGCAAAAACGTGCAAAATCGCTCATCGGTGACATGGGGGTCCATTCTCAAAAATCGTTACTGCAGCAGTAACGAGGTTGTTCCTCGTTCCTGCGGCAGCACACATCGCTCCGTGTGACGCCGCAAGAACGAGGAAGCTCTCCTTACCTGCCTCCCGGCCACTATGCGGAAGGAAGGAGGTGGGCGGGATGTTACGTCCTGCTCAGCTCCGCCCCTCCTCTGCTATTGGGCGGCCGCTCAGTGACGTCACTGTGACGCCGCACGGACCGCCCCCTTAGAAAGGAGGCGGTTCTCCGATCACAGCGACGTCGCCGGGCAGGTAACTATGTGTGACGGGTCTGGGCAATGTTGTGCGGCACGGGCAGCGATTTTCCCGTGTCGCGCAACAGATGGGGGCGGGTACCCACACTAGCGATATCGGGACCGATATCGCAGTGTGTAAAGCCCGCTTTAGTCTCTGGCACACAATAGGGTCTCAAGTATGACCCCTGTTTGGCACCCAGAGTGGCTTCTGGTCTGTAATAATAAAATGTGGGTACTTTGTGTGCCTCCTACCCAACCCCCCACCCCCCCCCCTCCTCCATAGTGTCTCAATGTGGCACTGCCCTCAATGCTTCTTGGGTGTTTCTGGTTACACGTAGGTTAAGCAACAATAAGATTTGCTGTGTCTAGTCCAGATCTTTCACCCATGGCAATCAGACCAGGGTAGACTTCGATTCTGCGGATGGTATCCTCAGCGTGGCATCCTGGGCAAGTCTGTCATTTTCTAGGCTCCGAAATGTTATAATGTTGGATCTGGGAAGAGAGAAACTTTTTGCTCAACATATTAAGGAGCAGAACTTGATCATCTCAACATCAAGCATCTGCAGCAAAAGCACATAGGATTTTAGGACTTATAAAACAGATACAACAATCTGTCATCCCAATGTATTATAATGTAATAAATTAACTCTCTAGCCTCTATGCATCCATTCATAATAATCATTAAGCCACATCTCCAAAATGGGATTCAGTATTGGACTTTGAACTGGATAAAGAAAAGCTCAACAAGGATTTTGAAGAGCTTGTGGCCCACTAAATTTAGAAATGGGAATTTGGAAAAATTGAGCTTGTTCAACTTTTTTAAAAAAAAGGAGATTTAATTAACATGTAAGAAAGGCAATTTAGATATCACTATAGGAAAGGGTTCTTTACAGTTAGAGCAATTTAGATATCACTATAGGAAAGGGTTCTTTACAGTTAGAGCAATTTAGATATCACTATAGGAAAGGGTTCTTTACAGTTAGAGCAATTTAGATATCACTATAGGAAAGGGTTCTTTACAGTTAGAGCAATTTAGATATCACTATAGGAAAGGGTTCTTTACAGTTAGAGTAGTTAAACTATAGCATGCCCTACACACAGAATTTGTAATGACATTTATTATATCAGCAGTTTTAGGTTAAAATACATTTATGATGTGTAATGTATGGAGAAAGGTTTAAATGGTGTATTTTTTAACCTGTGTAACTATGTATTAGAGTACTCAGAGCATCGCTTAGACTGGATAAGACTGTAGCAAACCCTCAGCTGTGAAAAGTAACACATTTTCATCCTCTGAATGCAAACAAGAATTCTCTTATTCACGGACATCAAACAGATGGTAAATGGTGCAGCACTGATTTATAAAATATATTTGAAGATACAAAGCTTTTCATGTACAGTAAAGTGAATATACCTTATTTCTAGAGCCTGTTTATTGCTCTTCATGTATTGGAGTGCAGCGCTCATGTTATAGAAGAAAAGTAAGTGAACCCTAGCTCCGGATCACACGTTGAGGTAACAGTCACGCTGTATCATTTCACACCTATTACTCTTCAGGAAAAATCCCTTTTCCTGTGTTCCTATGCTATGGCTTCAATCCATGCATTACCTCATCCTCTCTGACTAATTATCACCCCTGAGACAGGTCTTCTGCTCGCTGGCGCTGCTATAACCCCCAACATGCACTACCTCTAGTTTTCTGGCCATCTGCACTCCGGCTGCTGGCAATAAATACTGGACCTCTATGTAACATGCAGAAGAAATTGGGTCATCTGCAGCTAAAAGACCTTCAGATCTCTTATTTAAAGCAATGGCTGAGTGCGGGATCTACTCCCGATCTCTTCTTCTCATTTTAGTACGATTAATTAAAGAACAAAGTTAATTTTAAAGTTAATTAATAATCAATAGATCTTGGAATAATAATAAGTTCAACATTTGGATGCATTTTAAAAAAATATTCCTATGCTGAGATAATCGTATAAATGTGTATCTGCTATGTACTGTGTAATGGCCGTGTCTGACATTGTCTGATCATACCATATCTCCTGGTCAGGGGAGGACGCAAAACAGAAGAAACAGATAGTCCAGCATGGGATTGCAGTTGATTCTTTTTGTGAGGTAAAACATTTCCCTACCTGTTTTTTTAAAAATGTTTTACCTCAAAGAAAGAATTATTTGCAATACCATCCTGTACTATTTGTATACTCCTTTTACGTCCTCCCCTGCCCAGGAGATGTGGTATTAAAAAATATTTTCCTGTGCTGAGATAATCTTTATACCCTTTTGCATCCTTCCCTGACATGAGATGTGGTATGATCCGACCATGTCCCTGTATAGTCAGACACGGCCATTACACAGTACATAGTAGGTACACATATATAAGATTATCTCAGCACAGGAACATTTTTTAAACACATCCAATTGTGGAAATTATTATTATTCCAAGATCTATTGATTAAAATCAACTTTGCTAGTGGGATAACCCCTTTAACTATGGTTACAATAAAAACATTACGTCGTAGGATTGGACTATTAGGCTTTTGTATCCAGAAATAGCACCACTCTGGTCAATAGGATGTATGTGGTTCAGATTTATTTACTTAAAGGGATTTTCCAATATGAAAACAAAGAAATGGCAACTACACGGTTATTGTTTGAAAACCATAAATTGAGGCATACTTGCTCAGTAATATCCTGTGGATCAATCACAGACTTCTCCGATTGCAGGAGTGTAAGTTGCGACATCCTATTTCGTTGGAGCCTGTGATTGGCTGCAGCAGTCAGGTTGCCTGGAGCATCTGACTTCTGTAGCCAATATTGTGGTTGGCAAATATTTTTTGGACCACCTCTTTAAACAGGACTAATCAGTGATGCCAGGCACTACCTGTGGATTAAAGTGGTGCTGTTTCTGGAAAGGAAAAGAAAATTATCTTGCCAGTGCCGTCGAATAGCGGTAGCTAAGCTGGAAGTCAATGTCCGACGCTTTAAGCCACGTTCCCACGATGAGTAATTTGGTGAGTTTTTTTACCTCCTGTATTTGTAAGTCAAAACCAGGAGTGGGTATAAAATACAGACGTGGTGATGTGTGTCTATTGTACTTTTCCTCTGGTTGCTCCACTCCTGGTTTTGGATTACAAATACTGAGGTAAAAAACTCACCAAATACTCAACGTGTGCACGTGGCCTTAAGGCCGCTTTACACGCTACGACATCGATGTCGTTGGGGTCACAGAGTTCGTGACACATATCCGGCCGCGTTAGCGATGTCGTTGCGTGTGACACCTATGAGCGATTTTGAATCGGCGCAAAAACGTTCAAAATCGCTAATCGGTGACATGCCCCCCTATTCCCAATTATCATTGCTGCTGCAGGTACGATGTTCTTCCTCGTTTCTGCGGCAGCACACATTGCTATGTGTGACACCGCAGGAACGAGGAACCTCACCTTACCTGCGTCCCGCCAGCAATGAGGAAGGAAGAAGGTGGGCGGGATGTTACGTCCCGCTCATCTCCGCCCCTCCGCCAACTATTGGGCGGCCGCTTAGTGATGTCACTGTGACGCCGAACAAACCGCCCCCTTAAAAAGGAGGCGGTTCGCCAGTCACAGCGACGTCGCTAGGCAGGTAAGTAGTGTGACTGTTACGCCCGGGTGGTGGATCCTCTGGGCCGTGCACCGGACTCCCCTAGTGGAGGAACTCAGAGCTAACCCCTATACAGGGACTGTCCGGTCACCCCACCAGAGGGCCTGGATGCACGGTTGCCAGAGCATGAAGCGGTACAAGAGCAGAGTCCAACCGGTACAGGTTGCCGGGTAAAGCCGAGGTCAGGGGAAGGGTTCAGACTGGAGCAGATGGTAGTGTCACAGCAGACAATCCCCGGAGGACCACTCTGACAGGTTGCGATCAGGACCCGGTATGCTTGACAGGACAGTCCCCGCAGAACCTCTTGGACAGGTTGTCAGCAGGTCCAGGTGTAGCTTTGGTAATACTGGTTGCCGCAGGACCTCTCGGACAGGTTGTAGACAGGACCAGGTGTAGCTTTGGTAAGACTGGTTCTGTGGAAGACACAATGTTAGGCCCGTTTCACACGTCAGTGAAAAACAGTGACGTTTTTCACTGGCGTGTAAAACACGCACATGTCCCTGCGTGTGCCGTGATTCACGGCACACGTGGGTTGTCTAAGTGCAATCCGGGCTCCGTTCTCCGTGGCCCGTGATTGCACTTAGAAAACTACTCTCCTGTGCGCGCTCCCGCTGTCCATGGTGTTGATCGCTCCCGCGGTGCAGCATCCGGACGGCGGTGACCCCCGCAGAAGCTGCTTCCGGGTCGGCTGTGTTGCGCATAATGAATATGCGCGACAATAATGAGCCGGCTCAGAAGCAGCAGGGAGAACGGGCTGCAGAGGACATCGCTGGACGCCGGGTGAGTTAAAATGTTTTTTATTTTAAAAGCACGTTTTTTTCTGGCACGTGTTTCACGGACCACACCACTGCATGGTCCGTGGAACATCAGTGATGCCAGAAAAAAATGGACATGTCTCCGTGCGGCAAACTCGCACACGCGGGTACGCCGCACGGAGAAACGTGCAGTGAAAAATCACTGACGTGTGAGCAGACCCATTCATTATAATGGGTCTGCGTATGTCAGTGATTCTGGTACGTTTAAAAAAAAGCACAAACGTCCCAGAATCACTGACGTGTGAAAGAGACCTTAGAACGAGACACAGCAAGAGGGACCTGGACTCCTAGCTAGAGAACTTGTAGAACAGGCGACACCCTCAAGGCAGGAAGCTCCTTAAATACTCTAGTCTTGATTTAGGCAATATCCTGTTTCAGGAGTGCTGGCCCTTTAAGAGGAGGTCAGTGACCGCGTGCGCCCTAATGCGCATGCGCGATGCCCGAGTGCCGGAGGCCAGAGCAGGGAGCGGTGTCGAGGAAGCAGGGGAGCCAGGCAAGGTGTCCAGGGTCGCAGGGGAGCACCAGGAGCGGGAGACCTGAAGCCTGGAGGGTGCCGAGGAGGACGTATGGCTGAGGGCAGGAGATCCGGGGACCGGGGCGGTGTGTGAGGAACGGCGTCGGGATCCGGGGAGCGTGACAGTGACGGGTCCGCGCGATTTTGTGCGCCACGGGCAGCGATTGCCCGTGACGCACAAACGATGGGGGCGGGTACGCACGCTAGCGATCTTGCTAGCGAGATCGCAGCGTGTAAAGCGGCCTTTAGGCTATGTGCCCACGTTGCGTTTTTGCATGCATTTCCGCAGCATTTTCAACTGCAGCGTTTTAATGCCAAAATGCAGGCGTTTTGTTTTCCAAGCAAAGTCTATGGGAAATAGGGATTTCTTGTGCGCACTTTGCTGTTCAAAATGCTGCTTTTAATTTGCATATTTTTGGGCAAAACTCAGCGTTTAAAGAAACAGCATGTCAATTGTTTTTGCCATTTGAGCTGCGTTTTGATAACATTAGAGTCAATGAGAAGATGCAAAACGCATTCTACATCGAAATCCTAGCGTTTTACATGCTTTTTGGATGCAGAAAACAAGCGTTTTTGACAATTTAATTGCCTGCGTTTTTGACATTATATTAAAGGCATGATATGTCCCTTTACACACACACATAGTCCGACAATTAAAATTAAGAAAAACATTAATATAACGTTATTTTATACATAAATATTAGCAAACATTTATCATTTTAATAAAATCAGCTATTTTGTTTATGATTATAATCTTGATATTTGTTATCATTTATTTTCCATTTTTTCAGTGTTTGAATGTTAAAACTTTATTTAGCAGTGTATTTGTCATCAAAACGCATCTGACTTTAAGCAATGAAAAAGCATGTAAATCGCGGTCAAAACGCGGCCAAAACGCGGTAAAAACGCAAGCGTATTTATAGCGTTTTTGTGGTCAAATTCAACTTTGGCAAATACCATTTCTGCCAGAGGATGCGTTTAGAACTGCAACTACCTCGACGCAATGTGGGCACATAGCCTAAATCAGCTTTGCAACAAGACCAGGCCCCATCAACAGACAGCTGTTTCGGGGGTACTCGCCCCTCATCAGTGCAGAGTAGGCTTTAGCTGGCTGAATGAGGGCCATATATTGACTTTCAATAGGAGGCAATTTTTAGGGTATGTGCGCACGTTGCTTTTTACCTGCTTTTTACCTGCTTTTTCTTCTGCGCTGTTTAATGCCAAAATGGATGTGTTCTTCTATTCAAGTGTGTCGCCCTGGGCAAGCCAGGGGACACGGGTCACAACACCACCACACCCCACACTCCAGGTAGGCACATCTGCTAACCAGAAATCCTTGTTGCCTTCCTCCAGAGGTTGATGATGCACACCAGGGGGTGGGCCAGGCGGTTGGCTCCGCTCACCAAGGAGCTCACAACTCTGAAGGCAGGAAGAAACCAGGCAGATAGCTCAGGGAGGAGTAGGAGTGAGGAGCTAAGTAGAAAAGCAAACAGCTAAGTGAAAGTGACAGAAGGAAAGAGAGCCTGGGAGCCCAGCTTTGTGTAGGGCTAGAACAGCAAGGTCAGCGACGGCGGTGACTGTTTGGAGGGGGACCGTTTGGAAGTTCCTGGAAGGACCCCGTTGGCTGTGTGCCCGGTGGTCTGGAGCAGTGTTCAGAAGGACAGTCAGCACCAGGGCAGGGGCCTCTCGGACCCCGGCAAGGCTAGGAGTCGCCAGATTTGCCAAATCCGTCAGTGACGGGGACGCAGCTCCCCCAGCAACCATGTCCCGAGTGACGGCAACAGCCCGACCATTACCGGGGAGACACCGCCACCGCCAGGGCACCAGTTTCCCCAGGGCCAGCGCCTGCGGGCAAAGTGTAGAGCTCCTCCGGCCCAGATTGCAGCCGGGGAGCGGGTAACCGGAGGGAATCCACCGCTACCATCAGACAACATAGGTGCAAAGAAGAGTAACGTCACCGTCACCTACCGGGAGTGCAGGTGCAGCCGTCTGTGGGACCGTCCTACCAGCCGTTGGTTTACCGTACAAACTGTGTCCGTGTCAGGCTGAGTGAGTACCATAGTGCCGCAAGGCACAGCGCTGCCCCCGCGTCCCTGCGCCCTCCAGGCCCTACACTTCACATCTCATCACCGGGCCCCGGGAGCATCAACCCCTACCCACGGAGGGGCAACACAACACCTGGCTGCTCCGCATCACCATCCCCGGGACCCCCACACTGAGCAGCGGTGGTGCAATCACCACAACCGTGGGTGGCGTCACGAACTGTAACAATCCCCATCACCCAACAAACACCCCCCTTTCACTCACGGGCGAGGAGTGTCGCTCGAGACACCCCGGGATCCGGCCCACAGCTCGAGCCACCACTGAGCAGCTGCCGGACCCGAGCAGAAGGGGTGAGCGCGGTGTGCTGACACCCTCCTCCCCGCCCGCGACACAAGCATAGTCTATGGGAATTTGGGTTTCTTGTTCACACTATGTTGTTCAAAATGCTGCCTTTTTGTGGCAGAACTTTGGTCAAAAACTCAGCTTTGCAGTGCAAAACCCAAATGGCAAAAACAATTGACATGTTGCTTCTTTGAAAAGCTGAGT
The DNA here is from genome assembly GCF_048569485.1 of Anomaloglossus baeobatrachus. Lineage (NCBI taxonomy): Eukaryota > Metazoa > Chordata > Amphibia > Anura > Aromobatidae > Anomaloglossus > Anomaloglossus baeobatrachus. Next base: position 491,700,578 of record NC_134357.1, read on the forward strand.
TTTTGACCAAAGTTCTGCCACAAAAAGGCAGCATTTTGAACAACATAGTGTGAACAAGAAACCCAAATTCCCATAGACTTTGCTTGAATAGAAGAACACATCCATTTTGGCATTAAACAGCGCAGAAGAAAAAGCAGCAAAAAAGCAGGTAAAAAGCAGGTAAAAAGCAACGTGCGCACATACCCTGAGATAGTTTTCTTTTCTTCCTGCAGAGGGTTAATGTAATTTACATTTTTTTTCCTATAAGAGAATGCTACTAAGTCTCCAGATTCTGGCCATCTTAATGGAACTCTGTCACCAGGTTTTTGCCTCCTAATCTGGGAGCAGAATAATGTAGAGACAGAGACCCTGATTCCAGCGATGTGTCACTTACTGAGCTGCTTAGTGTAGTTTTGATAAAATTATTGCATTGTTTAATCAGCAGTAGATTATCATTAGAGGACTACTGGCTGTGCTGCCAGGTAGTGCAGCATATTCATGAGCTCTGTATAACTGCTAGATCTGAACAAGAGAAAATATTGATTTTATCAAAATGATAGCAAACAGCTCAGTAAGTGACACATCGCTGGAATCAGGGTCTCTGTCTCTACATTATGCTGCTCTCAGATGGGGGAACAAAATACCTGGTGACAGATTCCCTTTAAGAGACTCTGTCACCAGGATTTTGCTCTATAATCTGAACGCATTATAACTTAAGGCCTGAGACCCTTATTCCAACATTGTGTTACTTACTAGGCTTTGTGTTGTCGTATCAATAATAACAGTGTTATATCAGCAGATTATTACTATGGGACTAGGCGATTCATGCCTCCTAGTCAACTGCTCTGCATAACCCCAACCCCACCACTGACTAGCAGCTTTCTGTCAACTGACAGTGTATACGGAAAGCTGCTAATCAGTGGTGTGGGTGGGGTTATACACAGCTCAGCATTCTGAGCACTGCTAAATGTGTAGCAGAGAAAACAAGAATTGTATGAAAATAACAGCAAGTGACACATCACTGGAATCAGGGTCTCAGCCCCTACATCGTGCTGCTCTCAGATTTCATAGTAAAAACCCGGTGACAGATTTCCTTTAAAGAGAGCCAGCCCCATCAAATCTGATTTGGCACTGGAAGTTATGCTGACTTACTGCTAGCTGTGAGGTTACATGATTGGATTTCTGCCTGTAATCCCTGCTGGTTCAGTGTCAGGAAAGACCATGTTCTGTAGTGATGAACAGTTAGATGAGTAATGTTTGGAAACTAACAACAACCTATGGGTGGCAAATCTAAGCCCAGCCATACAGTGGGTACGGAAAGTATTCAGACCCCTTTAAATTTTTCACTCTTTGTTTCATTGCAGCCATTTGGTAAATTCAAAAAAGATAATTTTCTTTCTCAGTAATGTACACTCTGCCCCCCATCTTGACAGAAAAAAAAACAGATGTAGACATTTTTGCAAATTTATTAAACAAGAAAAACTGAAATATCACATGGTCATAAGTATTCAGACCCTTTGCTCAGACACTCATATTTAAGTCATATTCTCTCTATTTCCTTGTGATCCTCCTTGATATGGTTCTACTCCTTCATTAAAGTCCAGCTGTGTTTAATTAAATTGATAGGACTTGATTTGGAAAGGCACACACCTGTCTATATAAGACCTCACAGCTCACAGTGCATGTCAGACCAAATGAGAAACATGAGGTCAAAGGAACTGCCCAAGGAGCTCAGAGACAGAATTGTAGCAAGGCACAGATCTGACCAAGCTTACAAAAGAATTTCTGCAGCACTCAAGGTTCCTAAGAGCAAAGTGGCCTTCATAATCCTTAAATGGAAGAAGTTTGGGACCACCAGAACTCTTCCTAGACCTGGCCGTCCAGCCAAACTGAGAATATGTGTGAGAAGAACCTTGGTGAAAGAGGTAAAGAAGAACCCCAAGATCACTGTGGCTGAGCTCCAGAGATGCAGTAGGGAGATGGGAGAAAGCTCCACAAAATCAACTATCACTGCAGCCCTCCACTAGTTGGGCCTTTATGGCAGAGTGGTCTGATGGAAGCCTCTCCTCAGTGCAAGACATATGAAAGGTTGCATAGAGTTTGCAAAAAACACATGAAGGACTCCCAGACTATGAGAAATAAGATTGTCTGCTCTGATGAGAAGAAAATAGAACTTTTTGGTGATAATTCTAAGTGGTATGTGTGGAGAAAACCAGGCACTGCTCATCACCTGCCCAATACAATCCCCACAATGAAACATGGTGGTGGCAGCATCATGCTATGGGGGTACGTTTCAACTGCAGGGACAGGACAACTGGTTGCAATTAAAGGAAAGATGAATGTGGCCAAGTACAGAGATATCCTGGAAGGAAATGTCTTCCACAGTGCTCTGGACCTCAGACTTGGCCGAAGGTTCACCTTCCAACAAGACAATGACCCTAAGCACACAGCTAAAATAACAAATGAGTGGCTTCAGAACAACTCTGTGACTATTCTTGACTGGTCCAGCCAGAGCCCTGACCTAAACCCAATTGAGCATCTCTAGAGAGACCTGAAAATGGCTGTCCACCAACATTCACCATCCAATCTGACGAAACTGGAGAGGATCTGCAAGGAAGAATGGCAGAGGATCCCCAAATCCAGGCGTGAAAAACTTGTTGCATCATTCCCAAGAAGACTCATGGCTGTACTAGCTCAAAAGGGTGCTTCTCCTCAATACTGAGCAAAGGGTCTGAATACTTATGACAATGTGATATTTCAGTTTTTCTTGTTTAATAAATTTGCAAAAATTTCAACATTTCTGTTTTTTTTCTGTCAAGATGGGGTGCAGAGTGTACATTAATGAGAAAAAAATGAACTTTTTTTAATTTACCAAACGGCTGCAATGAATCAAAGAGTGAAAAATGTAAAGGGGTCTGAATACTTTCCGTAGCCACTGTATATTACATGGTAACACATTCAGAGTTGGGTCTGAGCGTGCGGTGTGGTACTGTGTGAATTGGTCCTTGTGAGAGGAACTAATGTGGCAATATGTTTTCAGAACCTCCTCTGTGCTTATTAGATTGGTTTATTCTGCTGCAACTTTTAAGATTTATGCCTCATAAGGATGTTAAAACCACCAAGTATGCTACGCCCTTTTAAAGACACAGTAACCCAAATACTTTGGATGCTGCCACATCTGCAGTTGCGTTCAGTAAAGTTGAATTGTATGATTCTACTGTATCTGTTCTTTGATTTTTTTCTTTATTGAAGAGGAACCACTCGAGAAAACCCCCATGTAACACACTAAATACATGAAATGAGGATCTATCTCTTACACATTCATGCTATTTAGCACTGCTTAGCTACAATGGGCCTGATGATTATTATTGACATCAGAGCCTGAACAAGACGTCCCAAGTGTTTGTCCTCTGACCACAAGATGTTCAGGCCAACGTTCCTTTCCTCCAGGAAAGAAATCCGCAGCTCATAAATATTCAGCAATAGATGAAAAATCAGGGCAGGATCTGCTGCAGCTTCCCTGGCGAGTGTAAAGGTGACCCATATTGAGAGCATTAAAGGATCAGTGAAGACATGTAAGGAGGAGATAGTCGCTCTTGAGTATGAGACAGATTAGTATACATAGCTTCAGTACTCAAGTTTTTAGATTTTATTCTTTTTTAATGGTGATTTATAGAGATTTAGCATACAAACTTAGTTGTTTTTTTTATAAAGCACATATTAAACAAAAAAAAGGGAAAGGCCATGTCTCAAATTTTCCTATATACAGCAATCAGAGTCCTTTTTTATTCTAGCAGAGAGCTCCAAACTTCCTGCACATTAAGACATAGAATGCAGATTACCTGAATTCATCTCTAGGGGGAGTTTAGGTTATTCCATACTATGTATTCACTGAACTGCTTAGCTCCCTCTAGTGGTGGTTTTAAGCAGTCAGCATTCTAGCTTTTTGCCAAAGATCTATGTATTGTATTTGATGCTCTGAATATATATAAATATATATATATATATATATATATATATATATATAACAGAAACACAATATCTGATTGCATTGCTATGGGTTCTGTCATCCACAAACATCAATGTAGTGAGAAAATCACAAGCAATATCAGGTAATGTGCAAAAATTAAATTATTATAGTCAGATATAAATTAAAAGAGAGAAGCAAGGTGAAACATCAGATATATACTGTACATTTCACCAAGATATATTAAAGTTAAAAAGTACTGTGACAAGGTCCTTCTCCTATATCACACAATCAACAGAGCGAGAGATGGCTGTACAATCCAAAGAGCATTTATTCCAAGCAAATCAAATGGTCCACAACATAATCCACAAAACCGAGGGTAAAATTAGTAAAGAAACACAAAATAATAATAAATAAATGTCCAGGTCTCTCTGAGAAGCCACAGCTTCTTCCAGAGGTTCATCTTCCTCCTGCTCTCTTCAAGTTCTCCAACAGACTGCTCAATCTCCAGATAAGCAAAGAGGTTAGATGGATTCCAGGTCCACCTCCCCCCACACCTAGGGACAAACACTACAGGGAGTGATTACCTACAGACAATACCATTCACACACAAGCAATACAAATAATGGACAGTGAACCACGCCTAAACATTAACCCACACAAACTGGTACATAACCCACAATATCACACCATCATAAGTACCTTTTATTAAGTTCATTAAAATGACAAATATTATTCAAAAACACTGGATTTTTCTAATGTATGCTGGGCAGGGAGAAAAATTGGGTGTCCTGTTATGATCTATTTTCACCCTGATGTGCCCTTTCTGACATTGGAGCATAACACCCTAGGGGTCGGATTGGTGCCCCGCTCCACGTTGGCTCTCCCTTTGAGCCCTAGTATTCCCTTTTGTATATGTTACGACATAGATGATAGGGTGGCCTCCCTTACCCACATAGACAAAAATCTGGCAAAAACAACAACTAGAAAAATGTGCAAAAAAAAAAAAAAGGTAATCGTTATATACAACCCAAGATAATTTATACTATTGAAACCAGAATTGCATACACTATCTAAAAAGACACATCTGCAGGTTTTTCTCACTATCTGACATGAAATCAGAATAAACCTTTACCATTTTAGGTCAATTAGGAACAAAAATTATTTATATTTGCCAAATGCCTGGATAATGAGAAGGAGAATGTTTTAAGACATTTTTATTACTTTCTGCAAATCAAAAGTATAATGAAAAGAATACTGTGCCTTTAAACAATATGGCACAGCCTATATGATGATGTCATGTCTTTGGAGACTTCTGATAGGTTTGTTGGCAACATCTGAGTTAATTAGAGACACACCTGTGAATGTATTTTAATGCACACCTGAAACACACTTCTTTGTGTAGCACCATGGGAAAGTCAAAAGAAATCATCCAAGATCTCAGGAACAGAATTGTGGACTTGCACTATTCTGGTTCATCCTTGGGTGCAATTTCCAGATACCTAAAGGTGCCTCGTTCATCTGTACAAACAATTATACACAAGTACAAACAAGATGGGAAGTCCAGCCATCATACCGCTCATGAAGGAGATGGGTTCTGTGTACCAGAGATGAACGTGCTTTGGTCAGACATGTGCATATCAACCCAAGAACAAAAGCAAAAGACCTTATGAAGATGCTGGCGGAAGCTGGTAATATTGTGTCATTATCCACAGGGTAACGAGTACTGTATCAACATGGGCTTAAAGGCTGCTCTGCCTGTTTCAACTTTATCAGTGCATTAACTAGGCCTATTATGATAACCCTTACAAATACAATTGTACTGTCCTAAATCCATTTGTATTCTTATCTGATTTTTATTCAAAGTGTTAAATGATACATATCACTTCATGTCCTCCCATTCTTCCCATGTTTTTGACTAATATTTGTCATTTTAATGAACTTAATAAAAGGTACTTTTTAACGTTGGTATATATTGGTGAAAGGTGAATTGAAAAAATATACTGCTTTAACTAAGTTCCGGTGAAAAATAAAACGTCAGATACAAAATTCAAAATTCAGGGTCCTGGTGCAATCTTTTGGTTGGTTTAGATGCAAAATTCGGGAAACACTACACAGGAGCATAGGGGAGCTGAGATTCTTAAGGAATAGCAAAGGTAAGGATCGTAGAACACAGTTGATGGCATGCACAGCTACAGAGAATTGGCTGCAGAGCAATGGATTAACATTTATACCCTTTGCAGATCATCCAAAGGAATTCAGTATAGAAACTTTGGTTTGTATCCTGATGACCCAGAGGTTTCATTTACCAGATGTGGGGGAGACAGTGGGGTCTCACAGGCATCCATCTGTCACAGACTACAGAATACACAAGATTTCAGAGCCCCTTTTCGGCTATTGCAAGTCTCTGAAGACCTGCTATTAAGTTACAACTATGGTAGTTTCTTGTAGTGTTCCCTTTCTGGCCCGACACCGACCAGCAAAACTTTTGGGCATTTCCTATGTGGGCAACACAGTTGTCACTCCGCAGGGTTCTCTCTCACAAGAAATTTGCTCCATATCTGGCTAAAGCGGGCGTTGGGGTCATGGAATTTATGACGCACATCCGGCCGCATTAGCGATGCCGTTGCGTGTGACACCTATGAGCGATTTTGCATCGTCGCAAAAACGTGCAAAATCGCTCATTGGTGACATGGGGGTCCATTCTCGAATATCGTTGGAGCTGCAGGTACGAAGTAGTTCGTCGCTCCTGCGGCAGCACACATCGCTCCAAGTGACGCCGCAGGAACGAGGAACCTCTCCTTACCTGCCGCCGGCCCCAATACGGAAGGAAGGAGGTGGGTGGGATGTTATGTCCTGCTCATCTCTGCCCCTCCGCTTCTATTGGGCGGCCGCTCAGTGACGTCGCTGTGATGCCGCACAGACCGCCCCCTTAGAAAGGAGGCGGTTCGCCGGTCACAGCGGCGTCGCAGGGAAGGTAAGTATGTGTGACGGGTCTGGCCGATGCTGTGCGACACGGGCAGCGATTTGCCCGTGTCGCACAACCAATGGGGGCGGGAACGCACGCTAGCGATATCGATACCGATATCGCAGCGTGTAAAGTAGCCTTTACTCTCGGAAATATGAATCAATGAATTGTGACAGATAACTGTTGGCTGAATGCTCTTTTAGATGAGAAAATATACTGACTCCTCAACAAATATGGACTCATCCACAATAATGTAACGTATACGTAGCTGTCAGACAACCCTGAATAAAGTTCTCTTATCTCAATGAGGGTCAAAGTTTAGGAAGGGTTAAAATCTAACTTGTCTAAACTTTTTTCCCCCTGATGGCTGATAAAATGGGGACCAATTGGCCATCACCCCAGTCCAAAATCCGCTGAATCTGCTGGATCCAGAATTAATTGGTCATTCTCAAATTTAGAAATAATCGTGTATATATTTACGATTGTTGGTGGTCCAACATCTGGCCCCCCCACCAAGTATCAGAACTGACGTCTAATGAGCTCAATGTGAATGGAGAAGAGGTCAATTATGTGCACTACCGCTCCATTAACTCTTAATGGGACCCCCTTAGATAGCCACATGTTCGCACAGCTTGTTTTCAGCACTCCCATAAGGATGAATGAGGCAGCAGTGTGCATAATTGACCGCCAATCCATTCACATGTGACTCTTCAGTCCCAGTAGCTGGAAATGATATAACTTTCAAACTTGAGACAAACCGTTTAAATATCTAATGTCTATGGTTAGTTTGACAGGCTGTCATAGATTTATGGAAATATTAATAAAATCTCCATTAGACCTAATGTTGCTCCAGCGCTGGGTCATGCACCCTGCTCTAAAGGCTGTCTCTCTCTGCAGTAATCCACATTGAGTTATTTTTGATAACCAGGTTAACATTTGTGGCATCAGCTCTCTAGTCTTTTTTAAGTTTGGCTCAGGCAGATGCCCCTGATAGAGTATTCAGAAAAGTACAGTATTATCTTCACATGCTTTAGCAGGAGTTAACCTTCTCTACCTCAGTTGGATAGTTACCTGCCCAGGAACTACTGTCTGTTTTCTAGCATTTAACTGCTATTTCCTGTCCTGTGAAACTGTTGCTGTTAACACCTTTGTCTCTGCAAGCAAGGTACTATATAATGAACTAATCTCTGCTAATACAGATGATGTCCACATCTTTAACTATGCAAGCAAAATAACTTGTCAATATAAATACTGGGGCTGTTTGCATCTTTGTCTCTTCAAGCAAATGACCTTATGTCAAGCTCATCTTTGTAACTGCTGGTGGTTTTCACACCTTTGTCTATGCAAGCAAGTTCTCAAGTTCTACTAATACTTCAAAGCTATCCTGCGGTTAACCATATCCCTGTTACAAATTTTTGACTGCATATGTTTCTGCTATTAACCATTTCCCTGTTGTAGTTCTGGACTGCTTATATGTGACACCCCTGGACTAATCAGGGCGTCACAGAGTACTGCACGCTCTTTATTCTTAGTGCAGGACTCAACCCCTCTTGGTTCTGGGTTCCCAACTTGCAGCACTGCCTCCATCAGGATCCAAAATCCCAATCACACCTCGCACCACACCCTGTCAGGTACACCAGTGGGCTGCTAAGCTGGAATAGGGCTGGCCACCTAGGGGTCAGGCAGGGAGATGGGAGGTGACAAGTCAGAGCAGTGATAGCCCTTGAGCAGTGAGGAGCTTGGGGAAAGCTGGGAGTTGGAGCTCCCAGGGGAGAAGTAGATTGGGTTGCAGACGGTGGTCTGGACCCAGAGGAGTCGGAGACCCGGTCGCGGGATATTGGGACTGGGTGCCTGACTTAGTCTAGGAGGATGGTCAGCAGCAGTACAATAGCCGGTCTGGGACCGAAAGCACGTTGGGGTACTGGACCCTAGGTCAGGGAGAGGCTTCAAGCAACCCGGCAATTAACCTGCGGAGGATAGGGCCTTTATGGACTGTCCCCACGAAGCTCAGAGATCGGGGGCACTAATGCAACAAGGGGGATAGGACTTTCCAACCAAAGCAGCCTACTGAAATCCCAAGCGTGAGCTCCTGAGAGCACAGCTCTTTCACACCAAAAAGTGGGGAGCGGGGCCCGGACAGCTTCAAGCTTACGGGCCACTTGGACTACTAAAAATCTGTGCACGGAGGCAGGCTCCGGACCATCAGGCAGTACTGCATGAGACGGAACCCGGAAGTGCTCCCCCAGGAGGGCAGCGGCACCCAGAGACTTGGTTTACTACGTTGTCAGCATCTGCTCTCCTCCTGAGTGAGTACCTGAGCATCGCTTATCTCAGCGAGCCTGCACTCCCCTACAATCCATCCCACCATCCAGAGTCCCGGGGCCTTCCCTACCCGTGGAGGGTAACGTCATCTAGCTGCCCCCATTCCATCACCCCGAGTACTCCTAACGGCAGCGGCAGTACTCCCTATTACCACATACCATGGGTGGCATCACAAACTATCTAATCCCCCTGTAAATAACCCCCCATCACGTTTTAGAGTGACCCTGAGCCCCCAGGTCCGGAGACCCTCGAGCCACGAGCAGCGACACTCGGATCCGAGCGGTTCGACCGCTGCTGGAGCAGTACATACAGTCAGGGCCAGAAATATTTGGACAGTGACACAAGTTTTGTTATTTTAGCTGTTTACAAAAACATGTTCAGAAATACAATTATATATATAATATGGGCTGAAAGTGCACACTCCCAGCTGCAATATGAGAGTTTTCACATCCAAATCGGAGAAAGGGTTTAGGAATCATAGCTCTGTAATGCATAGCCTCCTCTTTTTCAAGGGACCAAAAGTAATTGGACAAGGGACTCTAAGGGCTGCAATTAACTCTGAAGGCATCTCCCTCGTTAACCTGTAATCAATGAAGTAGTTAAAAGGTCTGGGGTTGATTACAGGTGTGTGGTTTTGCATTTGGAAGTTGTTGCTGTGACCAGACAACATGCGGTCTAAGGAACTCTCAATTGAGGTGAGGCAGAACATCCTGAGGCTGAAAAAAAAGAAAAAATCCATCAGAGAGATAGCAGACATGCTTGGAGTAGCAAAATCAACAGTCGGGTACATTCTGAGAAAAAAGGAATTGACTGGTGAGCTTGGGAACTCAAAAAGGCCTGGGCGTCCATGGATGACAACAGTGGTGGATGATCGCCGCATACTTTCTTTGGTGAAGAAGAACCCATTCACAACATCAACTGAAGTCCAGAACACTCTCAGTGAAGTAGGTGTATCTGTCTCTAAGTCAACACTAAAGAGAAGACTCCATGAAAGTAAATACAAAGGGTTCACATCTAGATGCAAACCATTCATCAATTCCAAAAATAGACAGGCCAGAGTTAAATTTGCTGAAAAACACCTCATGAAGCCAGCTCAGTTTTGGAAAAGTATTCTATGGACAGATGAGACAAAGATCAACCTGTACCAGAATGATGGGAAGAAAAAAGTTTGGAGAAGAAAGGGAATGGCACATGATCCAAGGCACACCACATCCTCTGTAAAACATAAAACATGGTGGAGGCAACGTGATGGCATGGGCATGCATGGCTTTCAATGGCACTGGGTCACTTGTGTTTATTGATGACATAACAGCAGACAAGAGTAGCCGGATGAATTCTGAAGTGTACAGGGATATACTTTCAGCCCAGATTCAGCCAAATGCCGCAAAGTTGATCGGACGGCGCTTCATAGTACAGATGGACAATGACCCCAAGCATACAGCCAAAGCTACCCAGGAGTTCATGAGTGCAAAAAAGTGGAACATTCTGCAATGGCCAAGTCAATCACCAGATCTTAACCCAATTGAGCATGCATTTCACTTGCTCAAATCCAGACTTAAGGCGGAAAGACCCACAAACAAGCAAGACCTGAAGTCTGCGGCTGTAAAGGCCTGGCAAAGCATTAAGAAGGAGGAAACCCAGCGTTTGGTGATGTCCATGGGTTCCAGACTTAAGGCAGTGATTGCCTCCAAAGGATTCGCAACAAAATATTGAAAATAAAAATATTTTGTTTGGGTTTGGTTTATTTGTCCAATTACTTTTGACCTCCTAAAATGTGGAGTGTTTGTAAAGAAATGTGTACAATTCCTACAATTTCTATCAGATATTTTTGTTCAAACCTTCAAATTAAACGTTACAATCTGCACTTAAATTCTGTTGTAGAAGTTTCATTTCAAATCCAATGTGGTGGCATGCAGAGCCCAACTTGCGAAAATTGTGTCACTGTCCAAATATTTCTGGACCGAACTGTATATATCTCTTGTTCCTAGGTATATCCGCTCACATTGCTCTGCTTCTTCTGGTGCTATCTGCTCTGCTGTCTTGGACTTCATTGATCCATGTGATGTTTGTCTAGACCTACTCAGCTGCACCAATGCCTTAGGTACGTACTGCTCAGTGCTCACCCTGACATTCGCATTAGTGAATTCACATCATCAAATGAGCCCATAACCCCCTAAAGATTTACTTTTTTTATGATTTCTAGGTAGGCCTTGAAATTGTAGAGACAGTGCCAGGTCTCAGGTATTGCAGCTTTGGACAGCAATGTCGGGCCTGCTTACTTCTGGGTAAACAAATGGCAATGTGGGTGGATTTCGCGGAGTAGGGATAAATTATATGTCTTAGGGTATTTTCACATGCGGAATATTTTTTTTACCACAAATATGCAGCGTTTTTGTCCCAAAAAAGTGTACCGCAACGCACCGCTTCAAAAACGCAATGCGCTTTTGACGCGTTTTTACCGGGGTTTTTACCGTGTTTTTTACAATGCGTTTTTTAAGTCAAATCTATTGACTGGAGTTCAAAACCGCTGGAAAAACGCAAAAAGAATTGATATGCTGCATCTTCAAAAGTGCAGCCAAGATGCAGCCAACAAAAGATACCCAGTGCGGACAGCAAAATCAAAATCTCATAGAGAGAGAAGGAAATGCATGCATTTTGGTGCATCTTTGTGACCTCAAAAACGCACCAAAAGCGCAGCAAAAGATGCCTTGTGTGAACTTAGCCTTACACCCAAAAATTTAAAGGTATACATCACCACTTTATGTAATGCCCTAGTACTGTCCAAATCATACGCCACTGTACTATACTGCATTTAAGGGAAAGAAAAGAACAAGATGCTGCGGAAGGCCAGTTTCTCTGGCTCCTGCATTAAATGCTCAATAAATGGAACAGCGCCCCAAGGAAATCCCACTCAATTAGATGCAATGTGCCAGGTATCAAATCGTATTTTACAACAGAAATAAACCTAGATTTAATAAGACTCCCCAGGTCATCATTTCACTGGGTTTCAGATGTGGTTCACTGCGCCACCGTCTTGTTTGACTCAGCAGTTTTAGTTGTGGATCACCAGTCACACAGATTATACCTGCATGTTATAGACAAAAATATATCCACTAGAGGGTGGCCCGATTCTAACGTATCGGGTAGTCTAGAATGTGTATGTAGGTTGGCAGATTGAATAATAAGGTAATGAATGGACTGGATGGGTTAGGTTTAATTTAGTATTCTTATAATTGTTTATTGGTTTTAAAATGACAAACAACAGAAAGAACAGTTTTAATAGAGGAGTCTAATGTTTAATGATGTCCATGGCTTGTAATGAAAGAAAGCCATGAACAGTGTAAAGTTAAGTAAAAATATGCTGATGCTGTGATGTGGCCCAATGCTGGTATGTGCCCCCATCATGGTGCAGCCACCATCCTGACATGTGCCCCCATCCTGTGGGGTAATGTGTGCGGGGGAACGCAGTGCGAGGGGGGGTGGAGCCGACCGAAGCTATGGCACTGAGGACGTCAGTGCCGGGAACTGCATGGCTGGGGACAGGTAACTATCCAGGTGTGTGTGTGTGTGTTCGGGCACTTTCACACTTGAGTTCGGCGCAATCCGCCACTATGGAGAATAGCGCTGGGCAATTCGAGATGAGCCGGGTAGAGTCCCGGGACTGTCGCATCTAATAGATGCGGCAATTCCGGGTGGCTGCTGGCTGATATTGTTAGGCTGGGGGGCTCCCCATAACGTGGGGCTCCCCATCCTGAGAATACCAGCCTTCAGCCTTGTGGCTTTATTTTGGCTGGTATCAAAATTGGGGGGGACCGCACGCCGTTTTTTTTAAATTATTTATTTATTTTACTGCAAGATATAGACCCGCCCACCGGCGGCTGTGATTGGTTGCAGTGAGACAGCTGTCACTCAGCGTGGGGGCGGGTCTGACTGCAACCAATCATGGGCGCCGGTGGGCGGGGAAAGCAGTGAAAACGAGATGGATTAATGAGCGGCCGGCATTTTCAAAAGAGGAAAAGCCGCCGAAGCTTTGTGACAGCCGGGCAGCGCCGCGCCAGTGATCGGTGAGTATGAGAGAGGGGGGAGAGAGACCAGGAATGATTTTAAACGATTTAGATCGTTCTGCTGGAGATGCTGAGCATGCTCAGTAGAACATGACGGGAACCGTCAGCGGATTCCGCCGCTTCGCGCATAGCGGCGGAATCCGCCGCCATAGACAGTCATTAAATACCTTGGCGGATACTAACGGAATCTGTCAAGGTGCGATATTTTAACGACACAAAAAACGCTACATGCAGCCTTCCTTCCGCCCAACGCAGCGTCAAAATAACGACGCTGCGTCATGCAGCGGATGCAACGCAGACACTTGCGTTACAGTGCGTCGTCCATACAAGTCTATAGAGAATAGCGCAGTGCAATAACGGACTGCGCTATTCTCCATAGCGGCGGATGGCGCTGAACACAGGTGTGAAACCGGACTATTTGCAACGCATCCGTCACATGCGTCACACAACGCACTGTGATGGATACCTCACAACGCAAGTGTGAAATCAGCCTAATGTATGCGGTGGGCGGAGTGCGGGGTGGGTGGAGCCGAGTGGGGCCATGGCTCTGAGGACGTCAGTGTCGGGGACTGCATGGTTGGGGACAGGTGAGTGTGTGTGTGAGTGCGTGTGCGCGTGCAGAGGAGGGGAGGGGGCAGAGCCGAGCGGGGAAGTGTCGGGCGTCGTCCTGTCGGCCCGTAGTTCGGCCTGTTCAGTTAGGCTCCCTGCACACGTAGCCAGGGTAAATATCGGGTAACTAAGCAAAGCGCTTTGCTTGGTTAAGGCTGCTTTACACCTTACAATTTCTCGCACGATTGCACTTGCCCCCATCGTTTGTGCGGCACGGGCAATTTCTTGCCCATGTCACACAAGTTGTAACCCCCCGTCACACGTACTTACCTTCGAAACGAACTCGCTGTGGGCGGCGAACATCCACTTCCTGAAGGGGGAGGGACGTTTGGCGTCACAGCGACGTCACACAGCGGCCGGCCAATAGAAGCGGAGGGGCAGGGATGAGCGGGACGTAAACATCCCGCCCACCTCCTTCCTTCAGCACTGCCGGCGGCCGCAGGTAAGCTGCAGTTCATCGTTCCTGGGGCGTCACACAGAGTGATGTGTGCTGCCCTGGGTACGATGAACAACAGGACGTGCGATTTTTAGAAAATGAGGAACGTATCAGCGATGAACGAGAAGGTGAGTATTTCTGCTCGTTCATAGCTGTCACACGCTACGATATCACTACCGAGGCCGGATGTTGTGTGTCACTTACGACGTGACCCCGCCGACATCTCGTTAGATATATCGTAGCGTGTAAAGCTCGCTTTACCCGATATTTACCTTGGTTACCAGCGTACACCGCTTAGCGCTGGCTCCTTGCACACGTAGCCAGGGTAAATATCGGGTAACTAAGCAAAGCGCTTTGCTTAGTAACCCGATGTGTACCCTGGTTACGTGTGCAGGGAGCTTTAGCTGAGCTGTTGGTCGCAGGCTCTTTAGCGCACGCGCTGTGGCGACGGTTGTCACTGCAATGACGTTATTTTGGAGCAAGACAGACAGACAGATGTAATAAGGCAATTATATCTATAGATAAGCTCCAATAGGGCATAAGGGTATAATAAGGATAGCTACTTAACAGACCCCATATTAGCTACAGCTAAGAGCTACAAGAAAAAACAATGCTTTCACTAGTGGACCATAAATACTAAGTTGTAAGTGGAACAGTTTTGGGTGTTTGGCCATTGACCCTTTCATTGTACCCCATTCAAGGATGACTTAGCAAAAAGAGGCAGACTCAACACACCACACTTATGGAACAGAGAGTTAAGGGTGCTTTACACGCTGCGACATCGCTAACGATATATCGTCGGGGTCACATCGTTAGTGACGCACATCCGGCGCC
Source organism: Anomaloglossus baeobatrachus (assembly GCF_048569485.1). Lineage (NCBI taxonomy): Eukaryota > Metazoa > Chordata > Amphibia > Anura > Aromobatidae > Anomaloglossus > Anomaloglossus baeobatrachus. The sequence goes on from NC_134357.1 coordinate 491,715,757, forward strand.
GTTACCAACATCGCAGCGTGTGACACCAATGAGCGACGATCAACGAGCGCAACGAGCGCAAAAACGTAAAAATCGTTGCTCGTTGACACGTTGTTCATTACCTTAATATCGTTGCTGCTGCAGGTACGATGTTCTTCCTCGTTTGCTATGTGTGACGCCGCAGGAACGGCGAACATCTCCTTACCTGCGTCCACCGGCAATGAGGAAGAAAGGAGGTGGGCGGCATGTTCCGGCCGCTCATCTCCGCTCCTCCTCTGCTATTGGGCGGCCGCTTAGTGACGTCGCAGTGACGTCGCTATGACGCCAAATGCACCTCCCCCTTGAAGGAGGGATTGTTCGGCGGTCACAGCGACGTTGCTGACAAGGTATGTGCGCGTGACGCTGCCGTAGCGATAATGTTCGCTACGGCAGCAATCACCACATATCGCACCAACGATGGGGACGGGTGCTAGCGATGTAGCAGGGTGTAAAGCACCCTTAAGATTTAAAAATGATCCCATAATTTCCTTCCTTAATCTCCTACCTTTCTTTGACCCCTTTTTGCCTCATTTTACAATTAGAGCTGAGAAATATATGAAGAATTTTGTGATTTTCTCAATAGTTTAACCATGGCCACCCTAATTCTTCTGGTCTTGTGTGTGGCTGCAATACAACTGGCTGCAGCAGGAGACTCCCCCCCCTCGTCCCTGTGCACACCAGTATAAAAAAATATTAAACCCCTACCCTCTTTTTTCCTTTTGTTAAGGGGAAAGAGCTGAAGATGGAGCTGATAAGCAAGAAATTAACCTCTGTGTTAACTGGAGGATTTCTATAAGACTTTGTGATGCCCCGGACTAGCCAGGTAGTCACAGATAGCGCCACGCACAACACCTGTCCCCTAAAAAGGTGGCATCAGCCAACCATTAAAACCTATATAAGGATAAGGCTGCACATCAAACTTAGATAATGGTATAATGCCTCAAGCATATGGAAAAATATTGGAATATACAATGAAAAATGCTACTTGCTAATTTGAACATGTGAATAATGAATTGCATACCTGCCATGAATATTAGGAAAAAGGAGATATTTAGCAATCGCATTGATCAATGTAACTGAGCCCCAAGACCTCGTCAAGGTATATCTCTATATTGGGGTCCCTAGCTCTGTGACCCTAACTGTGTGCCATCTCATTGCAATTAAAAACTGCTGTGGGTGGAGAGGGGTAACTAAGGACTTTCTTATATAGGAGATGGAAAAAACATGGCCGAAAGGGGCGGAGCTGTGTTCACATTCAGAAAAAAACTACATATAACTGAATAGGATAACTGAAGTGCTCACTTCAGTTATCCTATTCAACCATTAAAACCTAGTCACCTCTCTCAGTGCTTGATAGACACACCAGGGGGCGGAGCCAGGCGGTTAGCCACACCCACCGAGTAGTTCAGAGAGCCTGAGGCAGGAAAACACAGTCAGTTTTAGTGTACATTGTTTAGTAAGAGTCTGTTAGTGGAGGTGAAGTGAAGTGGAGGCAGGCCTGTGTGTCAGGTCTGCAACTAACTGACAGGTGTCGGGGTTGGAGCCCGGGCACCTTTGGCTAGGAGGCAAGCGGTGGCCTCAGCCTGCAGGAGCCGGGAAGACGGCTCGGTGGAATTGTGGTGGATCGGGACAGGGTAGTGGCCCACGATACCGACCCGGGGAACCGACTCGGAAACCGGAGCACAAAGGGCGGTACTCAGACCCTGAAACGAGGTCCAGAAGCCACTGGACCGAGTTAATTAACTGATTGCGGTCTGGACTTTAGGTCCTTTCCCACCCAAAGTCCCGACTGAACACAACAGCCCAACGAGGGGAATAGAAAGCCACCGCACAGGCAGAGAGATCCCACGGGCCAGCGTCTGTGGGCAAAAGGGCTCTCCCGACATCCACAAAGTCGGGAAGCGGGCTCCCGTCGCTGAAGCGTAGGCAGTCCACAGATACACAACACGGTGCAGGAAAAAGGCAGAGACCACCAACCGGGTGGGAGACCCGACTCAGCCGGCTGCGGGCACCGACCACCATCAACTTGTTTTACCAGAGACTTGTGTGTGTTACTAATCGTGAGTACAACAGTGCCCTCCGGCTGCGCACCGCCCAACCACACAACACCCCAACGGGTCCCGGGGCCATCATCCCTGCCCACGGAGGGGTTAACATCTTGCTGCCTAAACATCTCCCCCGGGTGCCCCGTAACTGCAGCGGTGGTGTCTACCTTCCCCACATCCCATGGGTGGCGTCACGAACTTAACCATGACTCCGGCCGTACACCTACGTCCCCTAAACCGCCAGGCCCCCTTTCAGATCGAAGTGACCACAGGGCCCCCGGGTCCGGAGACACTCGAGCCACCTACCAGCGAGCCCGGATCTGAGCAGCTCGGCTGCAGCCGAGCGTGGGGCGGTACAACTGCAGTGGGCTTTACACGCTACGATATCGTTAATGAATTATCGTCGGGGTCACGGTGTTTGTGACGCACATCCGGCGTCATTAACAATATCGTAGCGTGTAACAGTTATGTGCGACCTAAAACAATCGCAAAAGCGGCAAAAATCGTTTGCCGCGGAGAGGTCGTCCTAAAACAAAAAATCGTTTACCTCTCATTAGTGATGTTGTTCCTGCGGCAGCACATATCGCTATGTGTGACACCGCAGGAGCAACGAACATCTCCTTATCTGCCTCCACCGGCTATGGAAGGAGGTGGGCGGGATGTTACGTCCCGCTCATCTCCGCCCCTCCGTTTCTATTGGACGGCTGCCATGTGACGTCGCTGTGACGCTGCACGACCCGCACCCCTTAGAAAGGAGGCGGATCGCTGGCCAGAGCGACGTCGCAGGACAGGTAAGTCCGTGTGATGGGGGTAAGCGAGGTTGTGCGCGACGGGCAGCGATTTGCCTGTGACGCACAACAGACGGGGTGGGTACAATCGCTTGCGATCTCGCTAGCGAGATCGCAGCGTGTAATTCCCGCTTAACTGCTTTCAGATAATGCAGAAAATCCTGCTCAGTAACATACAGTATATCACAAAACTGAGTACACCCAGATATTTTTGTAAATATTTTCTTACATCTTTTTATGGGACAACACTGAAGATATGACACTTTGATACAATGTAAAGTAGTCAGTGTACAACAGGGGTCTCAAACTCGGCTAAGTATATGGGCCGCACATAGAAAAAAAATCTGGGGGGCCGCATTCTTTTCAGGACAAAGTGACATTTTTATTGGTACCATATATTTTTCTACACCTTTGGACCACTGTTTTGGAACATTTTTCATTTGTTTATTATAACAAAATGTGCACTTTTTATATACAGTATATATATAGATATATATATATATATATATATATATATATATATTTATATTTATTTTAATATATATATATATATATATATATACGCACATGCGCGCGCGCGCACACACACACACATTTTTGCTTGTAAAAAAAATCATGCTTTATTTTGATTTTTTTTACATTTTATCCCCTTTCTGTAAGTAATACAGTTTTATAATTAGCACCATATAGTAATTTTGCCCAACATTTTGTAGTAATGCTCCCATCCTGGTCTTCATCTTTTAGTAATGTCCCCCATCCTGTTCTCCTTCTTGTAGCAATCTGCACCATTCTGGTCCCCATTCTGTAGTAATATACCCATCCTTGTTTCCTTGTAGAAATGTGCTCATCCTTATTTCCATCCTGTAGTAATGTGCCCATCCTTATCCCCATCCTGTAGTAATGTTCCCATCCTGGTCCTCATACTAACGTAATGTGCCTATCATTGTCCCCTTCTTGTAGTAAAGTGCCTCATCCTCGTCCCCATGCTGGTCCTCATCCTGTTGTAGTAGTGTGCACCATCCTGCTCCCCATTCTGTAGTAAAGTACCGATCCTTGTCCCATTCTTGTAGTAATGCGCCCCATCCTTTTCCCCATGCTGTAATAATGTCCCCATCCTGTTGCAATGTGCCTATCCATGTCCCATTCTTGTAGTAATGTGCCCCATCCTTGTCCCCATACTGTAGTAATATCCCCATCCTTGTCCTCATCCTGTAGTAATGTGCCCATCCTTATGCCTATGCTGTGGTAATGTGTCCATCCTTGTGCCCATCCTGTAGTAATGTACCCATGCAGGTCCTCTTCTTGTAGTAATGTCCGCTTTACTGGACCTCTTCTTGTAGCAATGTCCCACCCTAGTCCTCTATTGTGCCATTCTTCACACACACACACACACACACACACACACACACACACAGACACACACACACCCTGCCCTGTGCAGCCTAAGCGGACAACACATACACGTACACCAAGACATTCTTCTAACCTGTCATCCGTTCCCTTGGTCATCCTCTTCCCTGCTTCATGTGGCCCGCAGACACATGGACCTGGTAATGATCGCAGTCACTGTCAGTGCTTCATCTGAAATTTAGATGAACGTTTTGCCAACGCTGTGAAAAATCAATTTTCTTCTGCACAACTATTCCAATAGCAGCTGCTGGCCAATCAGAGGAAAGCAGCTGAAGTTATATGTGTCAGTTGCTTGCCTCTGATTGGTAGAGAGTTGTGCAGAGAGAGCTTGACTTTGCACAGGGCCAGCAAAACGTTAATCTGAAATAAAGTGCTGATGACTGCAGCTCCTGCACTGGCTGTGATTGTTACCAGGTTCACGGGCCTGCGGGCCGCAAGATGCAGCCTGAGGGGCCGCATGTGGCCCGCAGGTCGAATGTTTGAGAACCCCGGTGTACAGCTTGTGTGGCGCAGAGGTGCAGTATTCATCTCGGATATGGAGGAGGTTATCGCCAGTAAAACCACCACAATCCACCAAAACACACAGTTAGATGCCCTCTCACTGGCACTGGGCTAGGGTAGAGACATTGGAAGGTGGCCATCACTAATGTAGCGGACCTTCTGCTCACTAATTCAGGAACCTGGGGGAGGGGGGGGCGAACAGCACAGAGAGAGAGGGAAGTGGTGAGTCAGCAGACACTCATGCAGACAGTCTGAGGAGGCAAAAGGAAGCAGAGCTGCAGGAGAGAGGTCCTGGGGACGGGAGGCTGGAGGAATTTGTCCCAGAACCAGGAGTGAGTACAGGCACCGGGGAGCGAGGCTACATACACACACACTTACAATCAGTCGAGTCCAGGACAGGAAACAAGTGAGACGCAGGAGGGGACGGTCGCTGAGGGGAGCGCTGATAGCTCCCTCGGGACCGGCGCCCACTTCAGGGTGCGGAGCCCTAGGCTGTTGGCTGGTGGGCACTGCAAGTCCCACCAGCAGAATCCGCCGGGCAGAGGATTCCAAGTCTTCTGGCCCACACACAGCGCCCGGGGCAAAGCAGCATATAGAGCCAGGAGTCGTGACCATAGCGTGGCTCCATCTACGGACTCGTGCTGCCTGCTATACAGGACAGGGAACAGAACAACCCCAATGACTCGGGTAACAGCGTAGCTTCAAGCCGCAGGGACTCGAACAACACAGCGCAGGGAGTAAGGGCTCACTGACTGAAACACCGATTTTGACCTCCGAACTATCCGGGATCGGCTGGAGCCCATGAATGCGGAGCGTGGCAGTCCAAAGGCGGTGACATCTCAGTGAGTAAAAGAACTTGAACTGCAACCGCTGTGTTTTCTGATCCTTCCCGCGCCCCGCGCTCCTGCATTAGAGTGGACTACTACTCCCCAGATCCTCCCTGGGGCCTAAGCTCTGCCTGTGGAGAGCTGCACCATCTAAGCTGCGTTATCATTCGCCCCAGAGAAGGCCTCCCACAGTGGCGGTTAATATCTGGCCACATACCACAGGTGGCGTCATGAATGACTACACTCCCCATCATCCCCATCTCCCCTTTCTTTATTGACACCGAAGGGGTCACGGAACCGGGCCAGGCCGCTGTGACATCCCAAACCGGCCCCGTGACGAGTAACCCTCCCCCAGGAAACCTGTGGGCGCGTCACTTGCATAACAGTGCAAATAGGGTGTGCCCTCTAGATAACTCAACACACAGGTATTTAATGTTTAAACTGCTGGCAACAAAAGTGAGTACATCCCTAAGTGAAAATGACCAAATGGTGTCCAATTAGCCATTTTCCCTACCCAGTGTCATGTAACTCATTAGTGTTACAAGGTCTCAGTTGTGAATGGGAAGCAGGGGTGTTACATTAGAGTGTTATCGCTCACACACACTCTCATACTGGTCACTGGCAATTCAACATGGCACCTCATGGCAAATAATTATTATCTGAGCTTCTGAAAAAAAGAATTGTTGCTCTACAAAAAGATGACCTAGGCTATAAAAAGATTGCTAACACCCTGAAATTGAGATATAGCACGGTGGCCAAGATCATACAGTGGTTTAATAAGACAGATTCCACTCAGAACAGGCCTCGCCATGGTTGACCAAGGAAGTTGAGTGCATGTGGTCAGCGTCATATCCAGAGGTTGTATTTTCAAAATAGATGTATAAGTGCTGCCAGCATTGATACAGAGGTTACAGGGATGGGGGGCAGCCTGTCCATGCTCAGACCATACACTGCATACTGCATCTCATTAGTCTGCATGGCTGTTGACACAGAAGGAAGCCTCTTCTAAAAAAAATGCACAAGAAAGCTGAAGACAATGTTAGAGGCAAGATTTTCTCTCTTTCAGGTAGAGTTTATCGGCATTAGATATTTCTAGGTATTATGAAGGCTGAAAGGCAAAGACACGCACACAGGTTGTCTTTCCAAAGAGTCTCGTTTCTTATGGTAGGAGCTCACCCTTTTATAGGCGGCTCTGACCTTAGAAGGATTACACAATTTTTAGCAACAATATTGGTAAGAACAATAATCGGGCAGGAATAATAACTTTTGATATGATGGATTATACTTGTGGCGCCTAATGACGCATTAACTAAGTCTACAATTTCACTGAAAATAGTTTGCCCTTGACCAGAATTAGGAGTTTTGTACTTTCACAAGAAGAGAGACATTTCCTAGAACCAAGGAATTTGTACAGGCGAGTCTGTACATTCCAATAAATGTTGGCTATTGTCGAGTGTTCATAAAAACAAGTTATTATGAAGGCTGGAAAATGATAATCACTTTAAACCTTTTATAAAAGACAAAATGGCTGAATGAAGGGTCTTAACCATTTCTCTCACAACAAGCAGACTAAAGATATGGATTACTGGAACCACGTCCGTGGTCCGATGAAACTTATTTGGTTCAGATGGTATCAAGCATGTGTGGCAGCAACCAGGTAAGGAGTACAAAGACAAATGTGTCCTGTCTACAGTCAAGCATGGTGGTGGGAGTATCATGGTTTGGGGCTGGATGGACCTGCCAGGTGTGGGGGGCTACAGTTCATTGAGAGAGCCATGAATGCCAACATGTACTGTCACATACTGAAGCAGAGAATGATCCTCTTGCATTACAAACTGGGCCACTGTGCATTATTCCTACCTGATGACCCCAAACACACATCCAAGAAAACCACTACCTTGCTAAAGAAACTGAGGGTATAGCTGAAGGACTGGTCAAGCGTCTCCAGACCTAAACCATATTGAGCATCTGTGGGGCCTCCTCAAATGGAAGGTGGAGGAACGCAAGGTCTCTAACATTCACCAGCTCCGTGGAGGATGGAAGAGGATCCAGCAGCTCATGTGAAGCTTTAATAACCTACATGGTCAGGCTATGTGCGCACGTTGCGTCGGAGTACCTGCAGTTTATTCTGCATGTTTTCCTTCCCTTGGTTTTTGACCAAATGGCTTTTGGCCATTTTTTAGCGCTAAAAACGCATGCGTATTTATCGTGTTTTTAGTGCGTTTTGAGCGCTTTTTACCTGCGTTTTCACCTGCTTTTTTGCAGATGCGTTTTGTAGATCAAGACACTGAGAAATAAAGTTGAAATAGTCAAAAAGAATGAAAAAAGAGAAAAAAAGGTTAAAATTAACTTTTAATAAAACTATATGGAAAATTATCAATTTTAATGAAATAATAGTGGTTATGCACATTTTAACATAAAAATAGGTAAAGTTTATTATTTTTTTAGCATTTAAATTTTCGGTTATTGTGTGTGTGTAAAGGAACATTAGAACCCTTTAATTTTTGGCCACAAAACCATGCGTTTTTTGAGCCAAAAACGCAGTGGAAAAGCAGGTAAAAAGCATGAAAAACGCAGGAATTGTGCTTTTGGTTGCATTTTGCCATTTCTCATTGACTCCAATGTTAAGGAAACGCTGCAGAAATGGCAAAAACAACTGACATGCTGCTTCTTTTTCAGCATGGTTTTTGACCCAAAATATGCAAATTAAACGCTGCAGAAAAAAAAGCAAAGTGCAGACAGGAATTCAGCTTTTCCCATAGACTTTGCTGGAAAACAAAAACGCATGCAATTTAGCGCAAAAACGCTGCCGCTAAAAACGCTGCAGAAACGTGGGAAAAAAACGCAACGTACGAACATAGCCTCAAGAGAGTAAAAGCAGAGCTTGAAAATAATGGAGGCTGCACAATTTGGCCATCTTCACTTAGGGGTGTACTCACTTTTGCTGCCAGCGGTTTACACATTATGCTAGGTGTTGAGTTACTAAGAGGGCACACCAAATTTACACTGTTATACAAGCTGTACACTGACTACTTTACATTGTGTCAGTGTCAGATCTTCAGTGTTGTCCCATGAAAAGATATAATAAAATGTTTACTTTTAAAATGTGAGGGGTTGTACTCACTTTTGTGACATACTGTACATCAAAGGCGAGTATAATCATTGTTTCATTTCAACATTTACTTCTTGGTTTGGCATTCTTTTAACAATAAAAGCCTGGTTTGTGAAGATTTAAAGGATGAGAAGATTTACATTTTTTTTTATCCAATATGTTGAAGTGAAGTGGCAGACTACAAAATATTTATAATTCCCAGTACTTCCCTCTTATTACGTCACTGTCCATATAAAAACATTATAATTGCCTAATGAACTGATGGGCAATCATAGAAATGAGGCTACAAATTATAAGGGGTACTTTGCACACTACGACATCGCAAGCCGATGCTTGCGATGCCGAGCGCGATAGTACCCGCTCCCCGTCACAGCTGCGATATCTTGTGATCGCTGCCATAGCGAACATTATCGCTACAGCAGCTTCACATGCACTCACCTGCCCTGCGACGTCGCTCTGGCCGGCGACCCGCCTCCTTTCTAAGGGGGTGGGTCGTGCGGCGTCATAGTGATGTCACACGGCAGGCGGCCAATAGAAGCGGAGGGGCGGAGATGAGCGGGACGTAAACATCCTGCCCACCTCCGTCCTTCCGCATAGCCGGTGTGAGCCGCGGTGACGCAGGTAAGCTGATGTTCCTCGCTCCTGCGGCTTCTCACACAGCGATGTGTGCTGCCACAGAGGAACGAGGAACAACATCGTACCGTCGCTGCTGCGCAATTATGAAAATGTCGGACACTACACCGATGATACAATTACAACGCTTTTGCGCTCGTTAATCGTATCAAAAACGCTTTACACACTACGATATCGACAGTGAAGCCGGATGTGCGTCACTTTCGATTTGACCTCACCGACATCGCAGCTGCTCGAGCAGCGCTCCTCGCCCGTGAGTGAAAGGGGTTTGGTTTGTGGGATAGTTTATTGTCCGTGACGCCACCCACGGTTGTGGTGATTGTAGGGACACCACCGCTGCTCTGTATGGGAATCCCGGGAGCGGTGACAGGGAGCAGCTAGTTGTTGATTGACCCCTCCGTGGGTAGGGGGTTTGGTGGTCCCGGGGCCCAGTGATGGGGTTGGGATGGTGAACAGGCGGGTTATGGGGCCTGTGGAGGTGCAGGGACGCAGGGGTAGCGCTGTGCCGCACGGCACGGAGGTACTCACTTAGCCCAAGAATGATGACACAGTTCGCGGTAAACAAGCGGCTGGTTGGACGGGTCCCTCGGACGGCTACGGTGCTGATGTTCCCTGCAGTTAGCGGTGACGGTCACTTCCCTGCACCTAAGTACGGTTCTTTGGTAGCGATGGATTCCCACCGGTAACCCGCTCCCCGGCTTGGATATGGGCCGGAGGAGCCCCACTCCTGCCCGCAGGCGCTGGCCCTGGGAAACTGGTGCCTTGGCAGTGGCGGTGTCTCCCCTCTACGGTCAGACTGTTGCCTTCAATCGGGACTTTGTTGCTGGGAGACCCGAAGGTCCCCTTCACTGACGGATTTGGCAAATTATGGCGACTCCTAGCCTTGCCGGGATCCGAAAGGCCCCTGCCACTGGTGCTGACTGTTCTTTGTATACCGCTCCGGTACCGCCGGGCCACCACCCGTCCACGGTCCTTTCGGCAACCTCCGAGCAGTCTCTCCTGCAGACGGTCACCGTCGTCTGTCAACCTTGCTGTCTCAGTCCGGGGCACACACCCGGACCAACTTCAGGCTTCTTGCTGTCACTTTTCTCCTACTACTTCCACACTCTGTCTTAGCTGGTTACTCCTTCACTTCCCTAGCTTATCTGCCTGGTTTTCCCGCCTCCAGGGCTGTGAACTCCTCGGTGGGCGGAGCCAACCGCCTGGCCCACCCCCTGGTGTGGACATCAGCCCCTGGAGGAAGGCAACAAGGATTTCTGGTCTGACCTTGGTGTTCCTGCAGGGAATGTGGGGTGCGTGTGGTGTTGTGACCTGTGACCCCTGGCTTGCCCAGGGCGTCACAAATCCAGCACTAGGTAACATAACTCTTTATAGAAAGCAGATTCCTTTGTGTGTCTGTGGATTTCTATTCTCTCCCCACCTCCTCCTCTCCAATCCATAGACCTCAATATGAAGCTGAATAATAATCACTCCGTGAGCTGTCAGATTGTCTTTCTTTGACCAAGCTTTTAGCAGTTTTTCAGAGAAATAAGTTCAGGAGACAGGTGAGTGTTAGAAAAACGGCTCATAAGTAAAGAGATGGCCCTTAAGCGGAGAAGGTAGCATATTTCACAGACAAGATATATTATAACGTTTCTTATATTTGCTTGCACTATTGATTTATGCAAGGTTTGTTAAAATGACAGTGAACATTTAAATCTTAAAGATTGACTGACATGGCTGGAGTCAGTTCTGGTATCTAAAGGCTAACGTTCCTGTCACTAGGAAGCAGAAAAAAAGCTATAAATTATAAGTGTTATCACATTATATATAACACCAGTATCACAACCCACTAGTGGGGGCTCACAGCATATAGGAATGTAATACCAACACCAAAGAAGAGAAAAATATGCAAGCCAAAAATGAAAGATATTCAAAATGGAGTAGAGAAGGGGTTAAAGCCGCGCATCAGCCAAATTAAACTGTAGAAATGTTGATGAATAATATCTTTCTTTTATTCCATCAGTCTACGCGTTTCGAGGTTAAAAACCTCTTCCTCGGGACCAGTACATCAACAAAAGCTTTTGAGACAGATACACCTACTTCACTGAGAGTGTTCTGGACTTCAGTTGATGTTGTGAACGGGTTCTTCTTCACCAAAGAAAGTATGCGGCGATCATCCACCACTGTTGTCATCCGTAGACGCCCAGGCCTTTTTGAGTTCCCAAGCTCACCAGTCAATTCCTTTTTTCTCAGAATGTACCCGACTGTTGATTTTGCTACTCCAAGCATGTCTGCTATCTCTCTGATGGATTTTTTCTTTTTTTTCAGCCTCAGGATGTTCTGCTTCACCTCAATTGAGAGTTCCTTAGACCGCATGTTGTCTGGTCACAGCAACAGCTTCCAAATGCAAAACCACACACCTGTAATCAACCCCAGACCTTTTAACTACTTCATTGATTACAGGTTAACGAGGGAGACGCCTTCAGAGTTAATTGCAGCCCTTAGAGTCCCTTGTCCAATTACTTTTGGTCCCTTGAAAAAGAGGAGGCTATGCATTACAGAGCTATGATTCCTAAACCCTTTCTCCGATTTGGATGTGAAAACTCTCATATTGCAGCTGGGAGTGTGCACTTTCAGCCCATATTATATATATAATTGTATTTCTGAACATGTTTTTGTAAACAGCCAAAATAACAAAACTTGTGTCACTGTCCAAATATTTCTGGACCTAACTGTATATATATATATATATATATATATATATATATATATATACATGCATATAACATGCTGAGTATATTTTTAGAGACTATCAGAATTGTCTAGATGATAGTAAAGATAGAACAACTATAGATAAGTGGTTGAATATTCTTTACTGGTGGTCGTCCTCTAAGGCGGGCTTTGCACACTACGACATCGCAGCCCGATGCTGCGATGCCGAGTGCGATAGTGCCCGCCCCCGTCGCAGCAGCGATATGTGGTGATAGCTGGCGTAGCGAAAGTTATCGCTACGCCAGCTTCACACACACACTCACCTGCCGTGCGACGTCCCTGTGGCCGGCGACCCGCCTCCTTGTTAAGGGGGCGGGTCGTGCGGCGTCACTGCGACGTCACACGGCAGGCGGCCAATCAGAGCGGAGGGGCGGAGATGAGCAGGATGTAAACATCCTGCCCACCTCCTTCCTTCCGCATATCCTACGGAAGCCGCAGTGAGGCCGGTAGGAGACGTTCCTCGCTCCTGCGACTTCACACACAGCGATGTGTGCTGCCGCAGGAGCGAGGAACAACATCGGACCGTCGCGTCAGCGTAATCATGGATTACGCCGACGCTGCACCGATGATACGATTACGACGCTTTTGCGCTCGTTAATCGTATCATCCAGCCTTTACACACTGCGATGTCGCATGCGATGCCGGAAGTGCGTCATTTTCAATTTGACCCCACCAACATCGCACCTGCGATGTCGCAGTGTGCAAAGTGCCCCTAAGATTGGGGCATGGTAGGGCAATGATGTTGAGGTGGTTGATCATGAATGGAGTTGTGTTACAGCTTTCTATGGTGGTTTTTATGGTTTGCCAATACATAGGTGTATGGCTAGTTGTAGTGCAAAATACATAAAAAGTTACATATATGAACAAGCTCACCGCCTTAATTGTCCAAAATCATCATGGAGCACAGGATTAAGCCTCGCAACAGCCAAAAATCCAAAGGAAATGAAAAGGGAGAAATCCAGCTCTTAAACATGCGATTCTCTTCTTTATTAGTTCAAATGACTACAAACAGATCATTGCTGCATGGGTACTGTATTCATCAGCATGTTTCAAGTGCGCATGGCACTCTTAGGGCGGCTTTGCATGTTGCAACATCGCACGTGCGATGTCGGTGGGGTCAAATCGAAAGTGACGCACATCCGGCGTCACTTTCGACATCGTTGTGTGTAAATTCTAGATGATACGATTAACGAGCGCAAAAGCGTCGTTATCGTATCATCGGTGCAGGCTCCAACTTTTCCATAATTACGCTGCCGCGACAGGTACGATGCTGTTCCTCGTTCCTGCGGCAGCACACATCGCTGTGTGTTACGCCGCAGGAGCGAGGAACATCACCTTACCTGCCGCCGGCGGCTCTACGGAAGGAAGGAGGTGGGCGGGATGTTTACATCCTGCTCATCTCCGCCCCTCCACCGCTATTGGCCGCCTGCCGTGTGACGTCGCTATGACGCCGCACGGCCCGCCCCCTTAGGAAGGAGGCGGGTTACCGGCCAGAGCGACGGTCGCAGGGCAGGTGAATGCATGTGAAGCTGGCATAGCGATAATTTTCGCTACGCCAGCTATCACAAGATATCGTACCTGCGACGGGGGCGGGGACAATCGCGTGCGACATCGCAGCATCGGCTTGCGATGTCGCAACGTGCAAAGCCCGCCTTAATCATGATGTGACATCATGACATCATTAAAAGTGCCATGTGCAGCACCCATGCAGCAATGATATGTTTGTAATGCATTTGTAATAATAAAGAGAATCGTATGTTTAAGAGCTGGATTCCTCCCTTTTCTTTACCTCAAAAGTTGTCCGAGTGTAACATGTCACCAAGCTACAATCAGTGTAGTCATGACTTAAGGTATGTACAGTCATGGCCAAAAGTTTTGAGAATGCTACAAATATTAATTTTTACAAAGTCTACTGCTTAAGTTTTTCTAATGGCAATTTGCATATACTCCAGAATGTCATAAAGAGTGATCAGCTTAACAGCAATTACTTGCAAAGTCAATATTGGCTAAGAAAATGAACTTTAACCCCCAAAACACATTTCAACATCATTGCATTCCTGCCTTAAAAGGAGCAGCTAACATTGTTTTAGTGATTGTTCCATTAACACAGGTGTGGGTGTTGATGAGGACAGGGCTGGCGATCGATCAGTCATGATTAAGTAAGAATGACACCACTGGACACTTTAAAAGGAGGCTGGTGCTTGGTATCATTGTTTCTCTTCAGTTAACCATGGTTATCTCTAAAGAAACACGTGCAGCCATCATTGCTCTGCACAAAAATGGCCTAACAGGGAAGAGTATCGCAGCTACAAAGATTGCACCTCAGTCAACAATCTATCGCATCATCAAGAACTTCAAGGAGAGAGCTTCCATTGTTGCCAAAAAGGCTCCAGGGCGCCCAAGAAGGACCAGCAAATGCCAGGACCGTATCTTAAAACTGTTTCAGCTGCGGAATCGGACTACCAGCAGTGCCGAGCTAGCTCAGCAATGGCAGCAGGCTGGTGTGAGTGCTTCTGCACGCACTGTGAGGCGGAGACTGCTTGAGCAAGACCTGGTTTCAAGGAGGGCAGCAAAGACGCCACTTCTCTCCAGGAAAAACATCAGGGACCGCCTGATATTCTCCAAAAGATACAGGGAGTGGACTGCTGAGGACTGGGGTAAAGTCATTTTCTCAGATGAATCCCCTTTTTGATTGTTTGGGACATCTGGAAAACAGCTTATTAGGAGAAGAAGAGGTGAGCGCTACCACCAGTCTTGTCTCATGCCAACTGTTAAGCATCCTGAAACGATTCATGTGATGGGTTGCTTCTCAGCCAAGGGAATCGGCTCACTCACAGTCTTGCCTAAAAACACAGCCATGAATAAAGAATGGTACCAGAATGTCCTCCAAGAGCAACTTCTCCCAACTGTCCAAAAGCAGTTTGGCGCCCAACAATGCCTTTTCCAGCATGATGGAGCACCTTGCCATAAAGAAAAGGTGATCACTAAATGGCTCATGGAACAAAACATAGAGATTTTGGATCCATAGCCTGGAAACTCCCCAGATCTTAATCCCATTGAGAACTTGTGGGCAATCATCAAGAGACGGGTGGACAAACAAAAACCAACACATTCTGGCAAAATGAAAGCATTGCTTATGCAAGAATGGACAGCTATCAGTCAGAATTTGATCCAGAAGTTGATTGAGAGCATGCCAGGGAGAATTGCAGAGGTCCTGAAGAAGAAGGGTCAACACTGCAAATATTGACTTGCTGCATTAACTCATTCTAACTGTCAATATAACATTTGGTACTCATAATATGATTGCAATTATATTTCTGTATGTGATGTAAACATCAGACAAACACAATTAAAAACCAGAGGGCAACAGATCATGTGAAAATATAATTTTGGTGTCATTCTCAAAACCTTTGGCCATGACTGTAGGCACAGTGTCAATGGCGAGTGTGACACAGCCTCCATGAACAGGGTTTTGAACTCAATTGTCCTTGTCTTTACTTTCCTCCACAGAGGCGCACAAGCATAATGGTTACACTACTGAACGGAGACTTTAGGCACAATGGTTACACATCTGTGGAGACACATAAGCTTACTAGTTCTCATGAAGAAGCACAAAACTGGAACATTTTAGTTATTGGATCAATCCAAGTGGTGAACCGGAAGCAGTGGTTTCCCCTTTAACAACTTTGTGGTTGGTTGATAGGGTTTGTTTCTTGGGAATAACTGCTCCCTTTGTTAAGGCTCACTAGCTTGTGGGAAGACTTCGCCGACCAACTGTGTCTCACAATTATCATGCAAGGGGATTAACTTTTTACTTACTGCACTGGGTGGGAAACACTCATCAACTAGGGTTCACGGAACAGGCTCACGTGGTACACAGTACACTGCAGGCTCACACCTGATATTCTAAAGAGTCACAAAGTATCCCTTAAAGGGGTTGTCCGCTACTTTTACATTGATGGCCTCTTCTTAGGATGGGTCATCAATTCCTAATCGGCATGGGTCCAACACCCTGCACCCCCCGTGGCTGTAAATGCTCACTTCTGGAGCTACCCCATCTTCAGAAAGCGGTCACGTTCAGGTACTGCACATCCGGCTTCCATTTAACTCAATAGCAGGTGGATGTGGAGTACCCGGCCGCAACTGCTGTCAGTTGACAGGGCAGGATGAACTGAGCATATCCACCAGCCTGCTGCCGCTGCCAGGTCCGAGAGCAGCTGAGCAGCAGGGGTTTATATCTCATCAATATTAAAGTAGTGGCTAATCTCTTTAAATAGCATTTAACATGTCCTATACAGTGACATCAGGCAGTGTTCCAACGCCAGACCAGACTGGATTCCTCTTTACTAGAGGATCCGGTCAGTAAGCTACAATACGTTGGTGTCAATGCTAATTTTCCCTTTCATCATGTATCGCCCTACTAGAGTGACCACCACTTAAAGAAAGCACCACCCCAAGGTATAGTGCAATGCACTTTAGGGCAGACACTTCAAAGATTCCTCGCCTTAGGCCAGTTTCACACATCACTTTTGTTTCATTGTATGTGAAAAATGGACCGTGTGTGGTTTTTTTTGCAGTCAATTGGTCTGCAAAAATGGATACATGGAAAATCACTTTAATTGTAATGGATCCATGATTTATCTGCAAAAATAATGGATAAAACACCTTCCCAAACAAACTAATGTGTGAATATGGCCTTATTTGTGAGGACATTTTTGTCCAGGATCTGGGTGGCAGTATCCAGAACCAGGAGAGCTACAGAGGCTCAGTTTGTGTTTAGCAGTGTGTTGAAGTGTGACGCCCTGGACTAGTCAGGTAGTCCCAGGTAGTCACACACACACACACCCTGTCCCCGAGTAGGTGAAAGCAGCCAACCAAGAAACCCTTGTCACCACCCTCCAGGTTTGATGTCCACACCAGGGGGGGCGGAGCCAGGTGGTTGGCTCCTCCCACCGAGGAGTTCACAGGTCTGGAGGCAGGAAAGACACAAGTTCTAGTGCAGTCTAGAGAGTAGCCTTGACCGTGAAGGAGGGAGGACGAGTCCAAGGGCAGACCTGTGACCAGGCCTGCCAAGAGTCTACTCAGATGGCTGAGTCGGAGCCCAGTCACCTTTGACAAGGAGGCAGATGGTGGTGGCCGCCTGCAGGAGCTGGGTTTACAGCCGGTGGAACCGTAGGGACCGGGGTCGGGCGATGGCCCGCCGGTACCAAACCGGGGAACCGATTGGACACCGGAGCACCAGGAGGGGTACTCAGACCCAGTACAAAGCCCCGAACTGACAGGGCCGAGTCAAATCAACTGAATGAGGACTGGACTTTAGGACCTATCCCACACAAGACCCGTTAGAAGACAACAGCCCAACCATACAGGGTAAAGCCATCGCCAAGGCATAGAGACCCAAAGGGCCAGCGTCAGCGGGCAAACAGGGCTCTTCCGACAACCAGCAAGTTGGGGAGCGGACTACCGTTGCTTAGGCATAGGAGTCAAACGTTCACATAAAAGGAGCAGGAGAAAGGCGGAAACCACCAACCCGTTCAGGGAGAAGCTGCAGCCGGCTGCGGGCCCCGTTCATCATCCCGTTTGGTTTACCAGAGACTCCAGTGTATTGTGTCATAGTGAGTACACCAGTGCCTTCGGGCCTCGCACCGCGCCGCACTGCTTCAGCATACACCTGCGCCCGCTCCCACGCCTCAGCACCTCCCTCGGCCCCCGGGACCACCACTCCCCTACCCACGGAGGGGTCAACACCAAGCTGCGTAACACCGTCCCCGGGAGGCCTAGTTAACGGCAGTGGTGGTGTCCATCTATTCACCACAACCCGTGGGTGGCGTCACGAACTTACATCCCAAACCAAACCACCGCGGCCCCGGCCGTGGAACTTCCCCGTCAAGTCCCTGCGTGTAGCGCCAACCCCCTTGCAGAGCGACGTGACCCCCGGGTCCGTGAAAGGCTCGAGCCACCACCCACCGTACGAGCACGGATCCGAGCGGCTCGGCGGTCGCAGCCGATCCCGCGGGGCGGTACAGAAGTAGTTTGTATTTAGGGAAAAGCTTCATCTTAATTAAAGGATTTAGAATTAAAAAAAAAATATTCCAACATGGATTGATTAAACCTAATAAATGGAGGCATAGTCACCCTTCAGTGCCCATGTGGATCAAGGACAGCTCTACGGCAGGTCCTGAAATGGTGTCTCATCAGAGAAACATCTGATGACTCCTCTTCTAGTCACCTAACCGCTGCAGCCAATTACAGGCTATAGTGGCGCGGTGACTTCCAAATGCTAGAGCCGCTACAGACCTTTAGAGCAGGCTGGGCTCGATATTCACGCCTTGTGTTGGACCCACATTGGGATCCTTAGGTAGAGAGTCTACAATTGCTCCTCAGTCAAGAGTTTGAAGAAATTTTGATAACCTGTCTTTTGTTTTGTTAGCATTGACTGATTTCCAGGAAATGTTTATATCTCCCAAACCTTGTGTACGAGCTGGGAGGATATTTACAGTCTATGCATGCTTTTTTATTTATAAAGCGCTAAAAATAGCAGAACATTTCAGGAATACGAGTAATGGAAGGTAATACTCAGCTCAGCAGAGCACCGGTACATCAGGTCCAGTACATCTTCTGCACTTTTATTGCACATTGCACAAAGGTAATGGCAGTAGTAATTGCAAGGCTATAGATTGCTTCTGCAGTTTAGAGACACCAGAAGAGATGGTTTTCATGACTACTGTCCGTACAAACAAGGACGACTTTTTCCATATGTGGAATTGAAACTCATCACAGCAATTACTGGATGTCAAGTACTGGAGCTCCTGGGCATTCATTATTACCCTCTTGGTCCCAGGGCTAGGGATCAGAGACAGTCCATGAGAGCTATAATGGTGAGAGAACATGTGGCAAACAGATAAAAAGCTAACGAAGGAAAGAGAAATGCAAGCACCTGATGTACCGACTCTCCACCGACACAACACAAACTGAGTGTTGCTGCAGAGACCTGTAATCTATTGAGTTGAGTTAAAAGTAAAAGACTGTGCAGAGTCCTGTTTGCAATATGTTATATTAACATTATGGACTCTTAATCTCTTGTAGACTGATCTTCATGATTGTCAAACTCATTGCTGAGACTGGAAAACAAGAGGGAGCATTTAGACATTGCATTGTGTATTTGTGAGATTCTGACTTGGTAGACAGTGACCTTTCTGTGATACAGAAAAGCACTTAGGTGGTGATAGACATCCTGCCGTGGTTAATGGGGTATTCCTGGGAGGTAAAAAAAAATATTCTAATGGTATGCCCTCATAAACAATAAAGATAACATCCATAGTATTGTTTCCCACCCTAACAGTACCTACAATTCAGTGTAACAATGGAGCTGCTCCTTGGTGCTCCTCCACCCTTCTTGGACATTACATCACACATCAGGGGGCGTGGTGGGGTGTGGTCGTATCCTGGTGTCTATTAGCTACAAGCCCCCTCATAATATCTCATTCTATTCAGTCCGAAAACATTGGGCGTAGCCTGTTCCTTGCTTATAGCTGCCAGTGCCTTGATAATATCTGCTTCCCTGCAGGCCTAAGTCAGAGAGCAGGCCATGCCCCACTACGCTTCCTGATTTTGGATTGAATAAGAAGAGATATTATCAGGGCGCTGGTATCTGTTACTGTAGCAGCCAGGAGCAGGAAACACCCCCTAATGTGTGATATATTGTCCCAGAAGGGAGGAGGAGCACCAAGGAGCAGCTCCAGCATTACACTGAATTGTAGGTACTTTGAGCATGGGGAACAACACTATGGATGTTATATCTATAGTTTATAAGGGCATGGCCATTAGAATAATTTTTATCTCCCAGAGTACCTCTTTAAAATCCCAGGACATGAGCGGGATTCCATAGATGCTTCAAATCTTAACTTGTGTTAGGCTTACCTATGAAAAGTGGATTCACAAAACTGCAAGTATGGGAGGTAGAACAGCAAGGACTTGAACAACAGGTCATCCTCTACAACAGACAAACAAGAGAGGCAGGACACACTGGAAACCACAAAACCATGAAAGCAGGAGAAGAGGAAAATGGCAGGTCTACAGCAGCACACACATCTTGGAAGTATAGTCCACAACATTTTACAGTGTTTCACTGAAAATAAGACCTACCCCGAATTAAGCCCTAGCAGGATGCCACGTCAAGGTGTAACTCTCATCTGGGTCCTAGTCTAATTGCTATGCCCTGACCCAGAACCCAGAATAGAGTACCAGCTTGACGTGGTATCTCGGCACAAGTAAATTTGGCCACCTTTATTTGCTAAATAACTCTTTTTTTTAAAAAAAAAATTGCATGTTTTTTTGGCAGTAATGCATATTCATATTCCAATGTTCACCATCTACATTCTTATTTTTTTCTCCTTCCTTTTACTTCAGTGCAACTGCTATTTTGGATATTGTATGTCATGTTCAGTATGCACCAGTTCAGACTATGAGATTAGGAAGTGCCGGGAATGTTTCTAGTTAGCATCTGTAATTCGAACATGTGTTAATTGCAAAAGCATATTCACCCCCGCTCACCCCTCTGTGTCGGCACAGTGATTCAGTCAGACTGCAATACTTCTGCCCAAGGATTGCTTTGCATTCCATGGACTGGCTGGTGGCTCTCCTCACCTGAGCGTGACAGCTGCATAGAAATACATGCTGACACACTCAAGTCAGAAGACCCAGCGGAGCATTGAGATGCGATCTTCAGCTAGTAATACAGCAGTCTGACTGAATCACTGGCGCCGGCACAAAGGTGTGGGTGGGATTATGGGCAAGGGAAGGAGGTGAATAATCATTTCCATTACCACACAATCCAAGCACTGATACGGCCAAAGAGGGGTGGGTGGGATTATGGGCAGTGTTAGGGGATGAATATTCAATGCCATTAACACATGTTCCACAAACACTGAAGCCAGCACAGAGGGGAGTGAATATTCATTTCGTAATCACTGACACAAATACAAAATATAAGACATTCCCTAAAAATAATCCCTAGAGCATCTTTTGATGCCAAAAATATTATAAGGCTAGTTTCACACTTGCGTTCAGCGCATTCCGTCACTATGGAGAACAGCGCAGTCCGTTAACGCACTGCGCTATTCTCCATAGACTTGTATGGACGACGCACTGTAACGCAAGTGTCTGCGTTGCATCCGCTGGACGACGCAGCGTCGTTATTTTGACGCTGCGTCGGGCGGATGGAACGCAGCATGTAACGTTTTTCTGCACTTGGCGGAGTGTCAAAAAAATGCAACCTGCAGGAATCCGTTAGGCGTCCGTTGTTTTTATAATGGACGCCTATGGTGGCGGATTCCGTTAGAATGCGTCATTTGATGGATTCCGTTAACGCAGCTGTCTTTACACAACTGCGCATGCTCAGATGTGTAAAGGCAAGGAAAAAAAACTACAACGGA
Source organism: Anomaloglossus baeobatrachus (assembly GCF_048569485.1). Lineage (NCBI taxonomy): Eukaryota > Metazoa > Chordata > Amphibia > Anura > Aromobatidae > Anomaloglossus > Anomaloglossus baeobatrachus. The sequence continues at coordinate 491,737,279 of NC_134357.1, forward strand.
TTGCGTTATTTTGTACGATCTGTAGCATGCGTTGTGCCACTATATGCAACGCATCCGTTGCATGCGTCACACAACGCAATGCTACGGATCCCGTCCAATGCAAGTGTGAAACTAGCCTAAGACCCCATCTTATTTTTGGGGAAACACGGTGGTAATGCAATATTAACTGACTCAAACAATGGTTTGTGATGCTTCCAGCAAATGACAGGTAAAACAAATAAGATCCAATTTACAGAATCCACAGCACATAGTAAAGAAGTATAAACAGGCTCATGATGCTAGCAGCTAACAATTGGTTAACCAGCAGCATATGTGCTTAATGTGAACATAATGTAATCACAGTTTTTGAGGCTAATGGCAGACGTTGGTTAACCAACTGATCATTTGGAGCCATAGGTGTCCCAGAAGTCTAAGGATATAATAACAACAGAAGAAGATGTATATTGGAGGTATTGGATATTGGACTTTAAGCACACTGCAAATAAACACAGTACTGTCTTAATATTGAGACACAGGGGTGTGGCCAGCTGGGCTAAAGCCTCGTGAGATGGTGTCACCGAAACATGCTAGACTACTTGTAAGGCCGGTGTCCCACTTGCGATTACCACATGTATATCTTGGTAATCGCAAGTGGGACACCGGCCTAAAGCCCAATGTGGAGCACAGCAAAGGGTGGAGTGTTGTGAATATCATCAGGGATGGAGCGGTTCCTGGGAGTGTTTCTGGGCTTCCTCTGGTGGCTAGTGCTGGTAGTGAATCTGATTCTGCATCTGTTGCTCAGACCGGTGTGTAAGATGATTGCTGTTCCAGGAAAGCCAATGAAGTCCAGCCTAGGGAAATATAGGAAGCAGTTTCTGTCTAACCTTTGCTGGTGATAATTGTTTCTGCTCCAAGAAAAGATGTCCTGAAGTTTGTCCTCCTGCCTTTAGGCTTTTTTTTGCCTTTCCACGTAGGATTGGTTTTTGCTTTTTACTGCTCCTTTTTTGGATTCTCCAGGAATGATTTCTACAGCAGTTTTTTTTCGTTCCTTTGCATCAGTTTTGTTCCTATGTCATCCAGAGTCTGCAGCTATGCCTGATAAGTATTTTGGTTTTTCTTCCTGAGATTAATTTGTTCTTATTCATTTTTCTGTCTTTTTGTTTGCAATTACTAGAAATTGTGTAATCTCAGTGATTTTTCCTTGTGAGGGATTTTTCTCTTAGTTTGGGCTTGGTTTAGGCTGAATTGTACTTATGGGCGTTTCTGCTTAACCTATGAAGTCTATTCCTAATTCAATGTTTGAGAAAATTCTCTTTTGTTTCTTGCATGGGAATAAGCGTTCTTTCTGCACTATTTTTTGAGGATGATTTATTCCCAGCAAGAAGGGAGTTTACTCCCAGTCTGATTAGGAGTTTGTATTTGCACAAGAGTTCCTGATATAGTGGAGGAAGATCGTGTGAAGGCATTCTTGATTATCAGGTGTTGGTATTTTTTCAGGGTTTTCACTGGCTGCAACCAGTAATCTTTTCTATCCTTTTTGTATCTAGTTAGTAGGGCCTCACTTTGATTAACCCTTTATTAATGATCTGTGCGCTGTCTTTTTCCTTACATCACCGTTTTTATATGTTGGGGGCTTTACTATCCTTTATGGGCTGTTCTGAGGCAAGTTAGGATTCCATCTTTGAGGCTAGTTAGTTCTCCGGCAGTGACGAGGCATCTAGATTGGTTAGGAACGCTCCACCGCTACTTCTAGTTGTGTTGTGCAGTTAGTGGATTGCAGCCAGCTAAGCTTCCAACTACTCTTGTGCATTATTTTCTACCTCCTATGGGATTTTTGCAAGATCATTTGCAGTGGTCTCCTGACCATAACAGTGGCGATCATAGACGAAAGGAGCGGATCCTGGCTCAGAAGCCGAGAAATGTGCATAACACTGTGCCTGTCACGAGTGTCTCTTGCGGTTGAGAGATGTGTGACGGTCCTGTGATCTGAGCTTCACTCATTATTGGGTGGCTCAACATATTACATGTATTTGCTTTCTGTTGGCATTTCAGGAGTTAATGCCAGTTTTTCCTGTTAGCAGCGCATAGCTAATCACCTTATGTGCAGCCGGTATGTTACCCCTTCCATCTCCTCTCCTTCTTTCAGCTTCCATCAGAAATAGAATCTTCTGTTCCTGACCACCTAGGTGACTGCACCTCTCTAGGACTGTTGGATTTCTGCTGCTTTTCCAGATGTTGGAGTCCTGTTGTAGTAGCTATAAAGTTTGTCTTGTGCCGTTTTCCCCTGTCTGTCTACCTTTCCCTTTCTGATGATTAGTACAGCAGTCAGACTAGTGTCTCTCGCCGGCCATCTCACTAGCCAGGGTGTTTGTAGTACTAGTGAAGGATTAGGTATCCGGCTTGGCGACGGGTTGAAACACCCCATATAGAGACGCTTGTGAGCTCAGGAAACAGCTTGAGGTGAGTCCATTAGGTGATCCTTCACCTAGCTCCCTAGCTGCAGGGCCCACCGTTTGTAAAAGTGCCCTCATTGTCCCCCTTGTTTGTTTTGTGTTGTGTAGTGCGCCAGATGTCCATGAGTTTGAGCGCAGCCTTCACGGAGTATATTTGCACACTACCTACTCCGAGCGTCACAGTGCCTTAACTATGGAGTTAATAAAGAAGAATGCAAGAAAGGTGTGTCCTGTGTCTGCAAGGTCCACCAGACAATATAGCACTACCATTGTCATAACCGTTCAAAACAGGAATACTAGATTGAGAAAAGGTTTTACAATATTCAATAAGAACAAAGGGTTGTTATAGTTGGAGACTGGTACTACAACTCAGTCCCAAAATAATTGTTACCGTAATTCCTTATCCTACGGTATTTATTTAAGGTGGAACTTCAATATGTATTCCAAGAAAGCACCTTTAATGGCCCAAATAATATAGGAGATAGTTTACATACTGAAAATGAATCTCTTAACTGGTGCAAAGTTATTAGATGGTGGTTAGGGTCTACTACTGAGAACAATTAAGATTACTACAAAGTTTGATTTCTGTCCCCTATAGACAGGAATGTAGATGTGATTTATTTTTGAAGTCCTAAGAAAATCAGTTGTTTATTTGACGCTTATGACTCAGCTCTTAAGACTTTCTAAATGAACTTCAGAAA